>NC_069503.1:562841631-563060200 GCF_027579735.1 Bombina bombina
CTTTGCTCGTTTTCACATGAGACCTCTACAGCTTTGTATGCTGAACCAATGGTGCAGGGATTATACAAAGATATCACAATTAATATCCGTAAATCCCAATGTACGTCACTCTCTGATGTGGTGGATAGATCACCATCGTTTAGTTCAAGGGGCTTCTTTTGTTCGGCCAACCTGGACTGTGATCACAACAGATGCGAGTCTTTTAGGTTGGGGAGCTGTTTGGGGATCTCTGACAGCACAAGGGGTTTGGAAATCTTAAGAGGCAAGATTACCAATAAATATTTTAGAGCTCTGTGCAATTCTCAGAGCTCTTCAGTTTTGGCCTCTCTTAAAGAGAGAGCCGTTTATTTGTTTTCAGACAGACAATATCACAACAGTGTCAATCATCAGGGTGGGACTCACAGTCCCCAAGCTATGAAAGAAGTATCTCGGATACTTGCTTGGGCGGAATCCAGCTCCTGTCTAATCTCTGTGGTACATATCCCAGGTGTAGACAATTGGGAGGCGGATTATCTCAGCCGCCAGACTTTACATCCAGGGGAGTGGTCTCTCCACCCAGATGTATTTTCTCAGATTGTTCAGATGTGGGGTCTTCCAGAGATAGATCTCATGGCCTCTCATCTAAACAAGAAACTTCCCAGATACCTGTCCAGGTCCAGGGATGTACAGGCGGAAGCAGTGGATGCGCTGACACTTCCTTGGTGTTATCATCCTGCTTACATTTTCCCGCCTCTAGTTCTCCTTCCAAGAGTGATCTCCAAAATCATCATGGAACAATCATTTGTGCTGCTGGTGGCTCCAGCATGGCCACACAGGTTTTGGTATGCGGATGGTGGTTCGGATGTCCAGTTGCCCGCCTTGGCCACTTCTGTTACGGCCAGACCTACTATCTCAAGGTCAGTTTTTCCATCAGGATCTCAAATCATTAAATTTGAAGGTATGGAAATTGAACGCTTAGTTCTAAGTCAAAGAGTTTTCTCTGACTCAGTAATTAATACTATGTTACAAGCTCGTAAATCTTTCTCTAGAAAGATTTATTATAGAGTTTGGAAGACTTACATTTCATGGTGTTCTTCTCATAAATTCTCCTGGCATTCTTTTAGAATTCCTAGAATTTTACAGTTTCTTCAGGATGGTTTGGATAAAGGTTTGTCTGCAAGTTCCTTGAAAGAACAAATCTCTGCTCTTTCTGTTTTATTTCACAGAAATATTGCTATACTTCCTGATATACACTGTTTTGTACAGGCTTTAGTTCGTATTAAGCCTGTCATTAAATCAATTTCTCCTCCTTGGAGTCTTAATTTGGTTCTGAAGGCCTTACAGGCTCCTCCATTTGAACCTATGCATTCTTTGGACATTAAACTACTTTATTGGAAAGTGTTGTTCCTTTTGGCCATCTCTTCTGCTAGAAGAGTTTCTGAGCTATCTGCTCTTTCTTGTGAGTCTCCTTTTCTGATTTTTCATCAGGATAAGGCAGTTTTGCAGACTTCTTTTCAATTTTTTCCTAAGGTTGTGAATTCTGACAACATTAATAGAGAAATTGTTGTCCCTTCCTTATGTCCTAATCCTAAGAATTCTTTGGAAAGATCCTTGCATTCTTTGCATGTGGTCAGAGCTTTGAAATATTATGTGGAAGCTACTAAAGATTTCAGGAAGACTTCCAGTCTATTTGTTTTATTTTCTGGTCCTAGGAAAGGTCAGAAGGCTTCTGCTATTTCCTTGGCTTCTTGGTTGAAACTTTTGATTCATCAAGCTTATTTGGAGTCGGGTCAGGCCCCGCCTCAGAGAATTACAGCTCATTCTACTAGATCAGTCTCCACTTTGTGGGCTTTTAAGAATGAAGCTTCAGTTGATCAGATTTGCAAAGCAGCAACTTGGTCTTCTTTGCATACATTAACTAAATTCTACTGTTTTGATGTATTTGCTTCTTCGGAAGCAGTTTTTGGTAGAAAAGTTCTTCAGGCAGCTGTTTCAGTTTGATTCTTCTGCCTTTGATTTAAGTTTTTTTCTTTCAATTATGAAAAGAAACTTTTTTTTGGGTTGTGGATTAATTTTTTCAGCGGAAAATGGCTGTTTTATTTTATTCCTTCCCTCTCTAGTGACACTTGAGTGGAAATCCACATCTTGGGTATTGCTATCCCATACGTCACTAGCTCATGGACTCTTGCCAATTACATGAAAGAAAACATAATTTATGTAAGAACTTACCTAATAAATTCATTTCTTTCATATTGGCATGTGGCCCACCCTTTTTATGGTGGTTATGATTTTTTGTATAAAGCACAATTATTTCCAAATTTCTTTTGTTGATGCTTTCTACTCCTTTCTCTATCACCCCACTGCTTGGCTATTGATTAAACTGAATTGTGGGTGTGGTGAGGGGTGTATTTATAGGCATTTTGAGGTTTGGGAAACTTTGCCCCTCCTGGTAGGATTGTATATCCCATACGTCACTAGCTCATGGACTCTTGCCAATATGAAAGAAATTAATTTATCAGGTAAGTTCTTACATAAATTATGTTTTTTTTCTTTCCTGATCGTTGTTTTTGTGTGAAATCCCCTGCTGTTTTTTTGTTTTTTTTGTGATATCACCTGTGGAGCTGTTTGCCTGATATCATTCTGTGAGTATACTGCACTTCTATATTAAGGTGCACAGACATACTATGTTAATGTGATATTCTTTGAACACAGATACAGACAGGACCCCTTTTTGGGAAGATTGTGAAATCACCTGTGGAGCCATTTATCTGATACTTATTATGTGAGTATACTGCACTTATGTATTAAGGTGCTCAGATATACTATGCCAATGTGATATTCTTTGAACATAGATACAGACAGAATTATTTTGGGAAAATTATGAAACATAGAGAAAAATCCTTTGGAGATCCCTTAGAACCAGCGCCTCTATCTGCCATTATTCATCGTTTGTACAGCTTTGAGAGAGACTGTTTGGAAGGCAGCGGTTCTAACTAAAGGGAAGTAACTATCCTATTGTATACTCTTTTTTTTTGTTTTATATATATATATATATATATATATATATATATATATATATATATATATATATATATATATATATATATATATATATATATATATATATATATATATATATATATAACCTTGAAAGAAAGCACTCTCAGGACTTCTCAGTAGTGGGTTAACCAAAAAGGCTAAAAGTTTATTAACGTTTCGGGGTTCACACAGACCCCTTCATCAGAATGCATATATATATATATATATATATATATATATATATATATATATATATATATATATATATATATATATATATACATATATATATATATACACATATATATATATATATATATATATATATACACATACACACACACACACACATATATATATATATATATATATATATATATATATATATATATATAAATATATATATATATATACATATATATATATATATATATATAAAAGTCCAACAATAACCTGCACAACGGAGCGCACAGATAATCCTCTGTTCTCTGGAAGTAAAGACGGCTCTGTTTGTAAAGGGGAGGGCGGGATATTTAAATCCCTTACTTACTGGCTATGGCAGCTGTTGGTTCAGCGTGTCTGTTTTTCACACGCCAAAGAGCAAAATCCATGATCCACAGAGAGAACCAAAATAAGCGCTTCAAAGCCAAGGTTGATGAATAAAAAACTGTGTGTTTTATTAGGACATTTAAAAACAAAGAATGTCCACAAAGGACAAAAAGTAATCCAGGTTAGTGTAGCAGGCACACAGAGCAGACATGTTTCGTGCTCAGGTAGCACTTGATCACTGCTTACCTGTGCACCTGCAAAGGCCTGCCTTTTAATTACACAAATTTAAAGTGATACATTACACATTTCATTTAGACAACCTGAATAAGTGAATATCAAGAGTAAATCTGCATAGTTAATCTATGTATTATATATGGGAATATAGCAAATTTTGCAAAGAATTTATATTATGCTAGAATGCAAAGAAAACTGAATGGAAAATGTTTTTATATTAAATAGCAAATTTGTATATCTTAGTTTAAAGCTAGTCAAAGGTGGAAAATTATATATAAAAAGAAACTGACATGAAGAGTAAATCTGCATAGTTAATCTATGTTTTATATATAGGAATATAGCAAATTTTGCAAATAATTGATATTATTTTGAAATACTTAGAAGACTAATGGAAAATGATTTTATATTGAAAAACAGATTTATGTATCTTAGTTTAATACTAGTCATTAAAGTAAAAAATTAAGTACAGTTATGGGCTGACTTTTGTAGGACTATCAAATTTTGCACTATCCTATAATTATAGTTTATTATACAAATAAATCTAAATCTCTTCTTTTGTTAATCCCTAAAGGATAACTAGTTTGTAAACTAGTTTGTAAAGTCAGTATCCAAAAAACTTCCCTTTTGTCTAGCATCATTTCCCTAAACTAAAGATGAGGAATTAATCATTAGACAGTCAGACAAGGGCGGCAATGTGGTCGTGCTAAATAGAAAAGACTATTTAGCTGAAGCTACTAGACAGTTAACTGACACAAATGTATATGTAAAATTAAAGGAGAATCCAACTAAAAAATTTAAAGAACAACTGACTAGTTTAGTGTGTTATGCCAGAAACAACAATATAATAAATCAGTCAATACAAGAAGCACTTGTCCCTGAATTTCCAGTAACACCCATCTTTCATTATTTTCCAAAGATACATAAAGATCCTGTATTACCTCCTGGAAGGCCCATAATAGCTGGCATCAACTCACTCAATGAATCACTCTCAGAATTAGTGGATTCTTTTTTGCAACCACTAGTATGTAATCTCCCATCCTACATTCAAGACACAACAGCACTATTAAGAAAACTAGAAAATATACAATGGAAACCAACCTACAGATTAATCACATCAGATGTCTCATCCTTGTACACCTCAATAGTACATGAGAAGGGCTTAAAAGCAATAGAATTTTTTCTAGACAATTACAGTAATTATGAAGCACCTTCTAAGGTCTTTCTGATTAATGCAATAGAGTATTTGCTAACACATAATTTTTTTAAATTTGGTAATAGTTTCTATCTCCAGAGACGTGGGACAGCTATGGGGGCTAAATTTGCCCCCTCCTATGCCAACCTCTTTATGGGTTGGTGGGAGCTGTCCCATGTCTTTGGAGATAGAAACCCTCACAAATCACGTATCGTATCATTTTTTCGATACATAGATGACCTGCTATTTATATATGATGGAAATGATTCTGAAATAGAGGAATTTTGTCAATACCTAAACTCTAATGAATGTGGCATTGAATTTACAAGCCATTATAGTACAACTAATGTCAATTTCCTTGATTTGACAATCTTTATCGATGATAAATCCAATAATATAAACACTACACTATTTAGGAAACCAACAGCAGGCAATACCACTTTAAAATATGACTCATGTCACCCCAAACATGTTATTAATGCAATACCTAAAGGAGAACTAATTAGACTTAAAAGAAACTGTACGACAGAGGATGAATACCAAAAACATGCAAAGATAGCCTTAGAGAGACTTAAAGATAGAGGCTATAAAAATGAGACATTAATAAAAGCTAAAAATACAGTGGATAAAATACCAAGGAAAAATCTTTTGAATAGGAAGAAACAACATGTAAATACTGACAAATATCAGAATAAACTCAAATTCATTACAAACTATAGTTTGGAATACAACAAAATTTGTAAAATTGTGCAAGGTTCTATACCTATATTATATTCTGATCCCATACTTAAAGAAATCATGCAGGAAGGGTGCAATTTTATATCAAAAAGAGGTAAAACTTTATCTAACTTTTTATCTCCTTCTGAGCTTAAACCTATTTCAAACAAAAATTGGCTTCAAAGAAAAAGGGGCTTCCACAAATGTAGGAGGCCAATATGTAGGACCTGTAATTTTGTAAAAGAAGGAGAAGTAATAACATCGTCAGTAACCCATAAACAACACAAAATTAACTATTCAATAAACTGTTCAACTACTCATGTGATATATCTGTTAACCTGTAAAATCTGTTTCATGCAGTACACAGGTAAGACCACCAGGCCGCTCAAGGAAAGGTTTTTAGAACACTTACGTAGCATAGAAGATGAGAGTTCAGATACTCCAGTAGCGAGACATTTCAAAGAAAAGCATAATGCGGATGTTAATGCCCTAATGGTGCAGGGCATAGATTTTGTTCCTATTTGGAGTAGAGGAGGAATTAGGGAAATGATGCTAGACAAAAGAGAAGTTTTTTGGATACTGACTTTACAAACTAGTTATCCTTTAGGGATTAACAAAAGAAGAGATTTAGATTTATTTGTATAATAAACTATAATTATAGGATAGTGCAAAATTTGATAGTCCTACAAAAGTCAGCCCATAACTGTACTTAATTTTTTACTTTAATGACTAGTATTAAACTAAGATACATAAATCTGTTTTTCAATATAAAATCATTTTCCATTAGTCTTCTAAGTATTTCAAAATAATATCAATTATTTGCAAAATTTGCTATATTCCTATATATAAAACATAGATTAACTATGCAGATTTACTCTTCATGTCAGTTTCTTTTTATATATAATTTTCCACCTTTGACTAGCTTTAAACTAAGATATACAAATTTGCTATTTAATATAAAAACATTTTCCATTCAGTTTTCTTTGCATTCTAGCATAATATAAATTCTTTGCAAAGTTTGCTATATTCCCATATATAATACATAGATTAACTATGCAGATTTACTCTTGATATTCACTTATTCAGGTTGTCTAAATGAAATGTGTAATGTATCACTTTAAATTTGTGTAATTAAAAGGCAGGCCTTTGCAGGTGCACAGGTAAGCAGTGATCAAGTGCTACCTGAGCACGAAACATGTCTGCTCTGTGTGCCTGCTACACTAACCTGGATTACTTTTTGTCCTTTGTGGACATTCTTTGTTTTTAAATGTCCTAATAAAACACACAGTTTTTTATTCATCAACCTTGGCTTTGAAGCGCTTATTTTGGTTCTCTCTGTGGATCATATATATATATATATATATATATATATATATATATATATATATATATATATATATATATATATATATAAAGTCTTAATAATATGCACTCACTGGATTTAAAGCACAGCACACTTTATTAGGTTGTGATGTTTCGGGGCATTCACCCCTTCCTCAGACGTCTGAGGAAGGGTTGAATGCCCCGAAATGTCACATCTTAATAAAGTTTGCTGTGCTTTAAATCCAGTGAGTGCATATTAATAAGACTTTATTTGATGATTTATGCACCCTGGTCTTGAGACTTTGGCGAGTGGGAGTGCGCTACCATCTGTTTTATATATATATATATATATATATATACATACACACATATACACACACATACAGAAAGAAGTGCACTCACAGGAATGAACAACTTAGAATGTTCTATGGTGATTTACCACCGGGGTGCAGCTTTTTAGCCCAG
The DNA here is from genome assembly GCF_027579735.1 of Bombina bombina. Classification (NCBI taxonomy): domain Eukaryota; kingdom Metazoa; phylum Chordata; class Amphibia; order Anura; family Bombinatoridae; genus Bombina; species Bombina bombina. The sequence goes on from NC_069503.1 coordinate 562,849,130, forward strand.
TAATGCCTTTCAGAGCAGAACATTCCTATAGTATATCAGTCTGATCCCGCCTATTACGGTCAGTCCAGCGCCAAAATACAGGCTATTCCTCTCTGAACAAGGAACACAGCAACCCCAGATGATCGTTTTCGTAATTCTTTTATTAGAAAAATAATCATATATGCATATATACAAAATAAAATCATAATAACAAATACAAACAAAATATCTCTTGTTACAAAACTGAAATATTGACCCAAATTTTTGTCATCAGAAAAAAATCAAAATGCCAACATTAAACTTAAATAATCACACAAAATAAAATTAAACATATTTCAAATACAGACAAAAACAAACTGGAGAAAAAAAAACAACAAAAAACAAAACAAAAAAAAAATCCAATCCTTCCACTTCTTTGTCTTCCAGATGCCTTCAGAATCTAATTCCCCATATCGCCTCCTATCAAAAGAAAAATACAAAAACAACTTCCCACGGATCATACCCACACAGTTACCTACAGTAACTACCTCTTTCTTAAAAATCTAAATATTATGCACATCCCACAACACCTCCTTCACACAACATGCCAACAACCATATCAATCTTGCTTTCTCCTTTTCCACACCACTTCCACACAAACCATACATCATCATATTAAAAGTAAAAAACTGCACTCCAGTCAAACCCTTAATCATCCTTTTCAAACTTCTCCAAACATCCCTAGCATACTCACAATTCCAAAACAAATGAATAACACTCTCGATTTGAAAACAACCATCTCTAGGACACACTTCTGAAGCCACTAAATGACGCATTCTCTGAAAATCCCTTGTTGGCAAACACTTATGCACACTCATCCAACTAATATCTTTCTGCCTATTCATCAAATACTAATTACACACATTTTTCCATACCAACACACATTCATTTTCATTCAAACTCCCAATCAACTCAAGACCTTCTTCTTCTCCAACATTTTCAACACCATTCTGTTTGCACACCACATCTCCCTACTAACATTCTCCATACCATATTTTTTAATCCAACATTCCACCCTTACATAAAACCACAGAACAGCAAAACATTCCAGTTTCTTTCTATCAATCTCAAATAAACCATATCGTCTTAAAACATTTCCACAAGCATACTTTACCATACAACCAGCCATGCTATCCTTACCACTCAGAACCACACACCTACTAACATATTTCACAGCCAAAAATCTCTCCACATTTGGAAAACCCTTACCACCAACATTCTTACTCTTAACAACAACATCTCTTTTCAAACGCTCCATACCAGAACTCCAGAAAAAAGAAAACAACACACTCAAAATTCTCCAAAAAATCCTCTCAGGTGGCGGAAAAACTAAATGCCAAATATAACATAATAGGGATCAAAACCGATTTAATAACTAACATTTTTCCTTCCAAAGATAAAGTCCTTAAAGACCAAAACTGAAGTTTTCTACTCACTTTATCAAAAACATTCTCCCAACTTTCCAAGCCTTTCAAATCCACATCAAATTTCACACCTCAATTGCACCTTCAGTCACAGGCCATCCACAGGAATCAATCTCCATATCATTACCAAAAACTAACTTTACACTTATTCCAATTAACTCTGAAACCACTTGCCATACAAAAACATTCAACTAAAGTTTTCACCCTCCTCAAACCAGCCTGAGTCTCACATACCACACTCACATCATCCATATACCCAATCACTTTTAAACACCTTCCATTACTACCAGGAACACTCACACCTCTAACTAATTTATCCTTCCTCAAACTAGTTAATAATGGCTCAATGACACAAACAAATAACACAGGAGACAAAGGACATCCTTGACGCACCCCAGATTTAACACAAACTTCCTCAGTCAAAAAACCATTAACCTGGACTTGACTCACAATATCACTATACAAACATTTAAACCATCCAATAATCTTGCCAGAAAAACCTAAACATTCTAAAACATGAAACATAAAATCATGCACTACCCTATCATATGCTTTTTCAAAATCCACAATAGCAACAGCAACAGACCTCATCCTCTCCCTCACATACCACAGTACATCACGCAGTAACAACAAACTTTCAGAAATCTGATGCCCAGGAACAGCACACACTTGCTCTTCACCCACAACCTTACCAATCACTCCACGCATTCTATTTGCCAACACCTTTGCAATAACCTTATAGTCAACATTCAACAATGTAATCAGCCTCCAATTCCTCAAATCTCTCTTATCACCCTTTTTAAATAACAAAGCAATCAAACTTTTCCTCATTGAAACAGGCAAAACATTCATTCTAAAAACAAACTTACAAACATCCAACATATCCACCCCAATCAAATTCCAAAAACAAGTATAAAATTCAACAGGCAAACCATCACAACCAGGTACCTTCCCTTTCTTAAAACTCTTAACAACCTCTGTAATCTCATCCAAACTTAGATCCCTTTCTAACAAATCATTATCATATTTTCCAACTTAACCAACTTAATCAACTCATTTTCCAATAAAACATCTGTTTTTTCTTTATAGAGCTCACTGTAAAACTCATGAACTTCACGCAAAACACCATCCGTACCATTAAATTCACACTCAACCTTATCAAAAACACTAACAAAACCAATCTTTCCTTCAAAAGCTTTCTTAAAAAAATCTTTACTACAAGACTCATCCTTTTCCATTTTCTCCAATCTTGCCATAAAACAATTTTCTTTCCTTTTTCATGCATACACTTTTTAATTATCTTTCTTGCTTCAGCAATTTGCTCATGCACATCAATACCACAATTTCTCAATTCATACAAATACAACAACCTCAGATACCATTTATCATACAACTCCCTTTCCATTGTAGCTTTCTCACAGCCTTTCTTAATAAAAAACATCTTTATTTCCACCTTCAACCATTCCCACCACATAAGCACATTACTTAAATCACATTTTCTTTCACGCCACCTTTCATACATCCAACCAAACTGACGCTTAAACTTCTCATCTTCTAACAAATCCACATTCAGTTTCCAAACACCCTTACCATACTTGATCTTCAAAACACAATTCACCTTACACATCAAAAGGGCATGATCCGTAAAGGGCATCCGCTTTAAAGAAAAATCATCAACACATAAAAATTTAGATAAAAAACAAAAATCAATTCGAGATTTTATCCCACCACTATCACTAAAGAAAGTAAAACCCTCCCCTGAAAAAGAAACAGACCCGAAGGCATCCTTCAAACCGAAAGATTTAAGCAAATCAAGTAAAAACTTCCCTGAGCTATCCACCATACAATCACTCCCACCCTCTCTGTCCCCATTCTTAATAACACAATTAAAATCCCCAACCAAAAAAGTTGGCTCTCGACCTGGCAGAAAAAACTTTAAAGTTTCAAAATTAAGCAAACGTTCTAACCTATTTGGAGAAGCATATACATTAAACAAACGAAAAAAAGTCCCACAAAAACTAAAACTAACCAAAAGTACCCGACCTGGGACAATATGAACTACATTAAGGATAGAAAAACTAAACCCCTTAAACAAAACTCCTATCAGAAGAACAAGACCATACTTTAGGACCATATTCCCAGTCAGCACATTTAGGATGTTCAGAGAGACCACATTCCTGCAAACAAAATATATTAGCAGAACATACAGATAATAATTTAAAAATTGCAGCTCTCCTTGCTATAGTTGTCATACACCTGACATTAAGGGAAGAAATGGTCAGAAACATCACAAAAATAAATTAAAGAAAAGCAAAAAAAGAAATAACATCAGGACTTCTTCTTTCCTTTCTTTTTCTTAGGACTCAAAGGAGATCCTTTAAATCTGCCTCTGTGACGTTCCGATCTCCTAGGCTCCCCCTTGCCAGACTCATAACCAGTAACTTCAGCAAGTTGGTTCACATCTCTTTTATCTATATAACCAACAGAAGAGGCATCAGAAAAGTCACCTATACACTGGCTTGAGTCAGAAGGAACGTCTTTAGTAGAGACAGAAGGAAACTCTGAAATTAAAGAGTCAGCATCACTTGTAGTCTCTGGATCTGCATCCTTAACTACTGGAAGATCCAAATTAGGACTCTCCCATCCATCAGAATCCGCATCTTTTTTTCGCTTGGAGGCAGATTTTTTATCCCTTCAGTGTCCATATCCTCCTCAGAACTAGAGGACACAACAGCAGACCAATCAATGTTCTCCCCTTCACCAAGAACAGCATCAGGAGCAGGATCACAAGATGACTCAGTGAAGGAAAAATTCTCTGTCCCAGGAACAGCAACAGTATCATCCACAGAATTGGGCAACAGGGCTTCAAGAACATCTGAAGCAGCTATCACATTAGATGTAGCAAGATCCACCTCCTGAAGATGAGATTGGGCTTCCTCCACCTTCTCAGCCACAGGAACCACCACAGGAGCATCAGACACCTCTCCGACAGGGACCCCAACTGCAGATTTCTTACACAAAAGAGGTAATATAGAGTTCAATGCCTCATCAGAGACCTCCTCCTCATTCACAGATGGCTCAACTGCAACTGAAGATGTTTTTTTTGCAACATCAGCATAGGAAGGCTTCACTCTATCAAGCCCCTGCAACATCATGACTTGAAGAACCACAAAGGTCACAGGTCCGGCGTTTACTACAGTGGGCAACAAGATGATCCTCCTCACCGCAATTTCGACATCTGGCACCTGGGCAATTTTCAGCAATGTGACCAAACAGGTTGCAACTACGGCAAAAAAGAGGCATGTCATCATAGTATAGGAAACCTCTATTTCCACCAATGGCGAAAGTCTGTGGAGGGTGTTTCTTTCCACCAATACCTAACTCATCTGGCACAAACCGCACCCAGAACCTGCGCTTTCCATTGAAAGTCCCAAACTGATTCTTCAGCTTGCTACCTCCTTGAACATCATCAAAGTAGCGACAAAGAAACAGACGAATTTCCACATCAGTGACCCAAGGGTTGTACATATGTACTGTCACCGGGATTCTTCTCTCCCTCTGCACACAGGCAACAAATTTCATGCCAACCAACTCTGGAGCAGCAGCCATATCAATAGTCCGTTGATAGCAGGTCTGTAAATAATGCTCATCGGTGAAAGCCACATCAAAAATCCCTCTTGAAGGGAATGACTGAACACAATGCAAACTTGCTCTTGGCATCTTCAAAACACCCTCCAAAACCACCTGCGGGACATGAGCCAAACCAATCTTCTCTCGAAAGTCCTCAGAAATCAACACCCGAAGTGTATGGGGAACATTTGGCACATTGGTAGCCATATTTGCCCTATTGCCTCTTTAGGCTGGATTTCAGAGCGCCCCCCCAAAAGCAGCATGTGGCTGAAGTCCAGGGACGATGCCACAAGGCCAAGGGGACAGCCCTACTACCCAGTTGCTCTACGCCTAAGGAGTAGCCACCCCCCAATAGCAGCAGGAGCCCAAACCCGAAAGGGAAAGGACCCCAGGCCAAAGGAGCAGGTCTCCAGGCAGCAAATCTTTCAACCAAGACCAAGCACAGAAAACTGCACTTGATCCAAGCCAAAGGCCCGAGAAGCAACCTCAGCTGATCATTTCGTAATTCTTTTATTAGAAAAATAATCATATATGCATATATACAAAATAAAATCATAATAACAAATGCAAACAAAATATCTCTTGTTACAAAACTGAAATATTGACCCAAATTTTTGTCATCAGAAAAAAATCAAAATTCAAACATTAAACTTAAATAATCACACAAAATAAAATTAAACATATTTCAAATACAGACAAAAACAAACTGGAGGAAAAGAAAAAAAACAACTAAATAATCCAATCCTTCCACGTCTTTGTCTTCCAGATGCCTTCAGAATCTAATTCCCCATATCGCCTCCTATCAAAAGAAAAATACAAAAACAACTTCCCACGGATCATACCCACACAGTTACCTACAGTAACTACCTCTTTCTTAAAAATCAAAATATTACGCACATCTCACAACACCTCCTTCACACAACATGCCAACAACCATATCAATCTTGCTTTCTCCTTTTCCACACCACTTCCACACAAACCATACATCATCATATTAAAAGTAAAAAACTGCACTCCAGTCAAACCCTTAATCATCCTTTTCAAACTTCTCCAAACATCCCTAGCATACTCACAATTCCAAAACAAATGAATAACACACTCGCTTTGAAAACAACCATCTCTAGGACACACTTCTGAAGCCACTAAATGACGCATTCTCTGAAAATCCCTTGTTGGCAAACACTTATGCACACTCATCCAACTAATATCTTTCTGCCTATTCATCAAAAACTTATTACACACATTTTTCCATACCAACACACATTCATTTTCATTCAAACCCCCAATCCACTCAAGACCTTCCTTCTTCTCCAACATTTTCAACACCATTCTGTTTGCACACCACATCTCCCTACTAACATTCTCCAAACCCTATTTTTTAATCCAACATTCCACCCTTACATAAAACCACGGAACAGCAAAACATACCGGTTTCTTTCTATCAATCTCAAATAAACCATATCGTCTTAAAACATTTCCACAAGCATACTTTACCATACAACCAGCCATGCTATCCTTACCACTCAGAACCACACACCTACTAACATATTTCACAGCCAAAAATCTCTCCACATTTGGAAAACCCTTACCACCAACATACTTACTCTTAACAACAACATCTCTTTTCAAATGCTCCATACCAGAACTCCAGAAAAAAGAAAACAACACACTCAAAATTCTCCGAAAAATCCTCTCAGGTGGCGGAAAAACTAACGCCAAATATAACATAATAGGGATCAAAACCGATTTAATAACTAACATTTTTCCTTCCAAAGATAAAGTCCTTAAAGACCAAAACTGAAGTTTTCTACTCACTTTATCAAAAACATTCTCCCAACTTTCCAAGCCTTTCAAATCCACATCAAATTTCACACCCAACACCTCAATTGCACCTTCAGTCACAGGCCATCCACAGGAATAAATCTCCCTATCATTACCAAAAACTTTAACTTTACACTTATTCCAATTAACTCTGAAACCACTTGCCATACAAAAACATTCAACTAAAGTTTTCACCCTCCTCAAACCAGCCTGGGTCTCACATACCACACTCACATCATCCATATACCCAATCACTTTTAAACACCTTCCATTACTACCAGGAACACTCACACCTCTAACTAATTTATCCTTCCTCAAACTAGTTAATAATGGCTCAATGACACATACAAATAACACAGGAGACAAAGGACATCCTTGACGCACTCCAGATTAAACACAAAATTCCTCAGTCAAAAAACCATTAACCTGGACTTGACTCACAATATCACTATACAAACATTTAAACCATCCAATAATCTTACCAGAAAAACCTAAACATTCTAAAACATGAAACATAAAATCATGCACTACCCTATCATACGCTTTTTCAAAATCCACAATAGCAACAGCAACAGACCTCATCCTCTCCCTCACATACCACAGTACATCACGTAGTAACAACAAACTTTCTGAAATCTGACGCCCAGGAACAGCACACACTTGCTCTTCACCCACAACCTTACCAATCACTCCACGCATTCTATTTGCCAACACCTTTGCAATAACCTTATAGTCAACATTCAACAACGTAATCGGCCTCCAATTCCTCAAATCTCTCTTATCACCCTTTTTAAATAACAAAACAATCAAACCTTTCCTCATTGAAACAGGCAAAACATTCATTCTAAAAACAAACTTACAAACAGCCAACATATCAACCCCAATCAAATTACAAAAACAAGTGTAAAATTCAACAGGCAAACCATCACAACCAGGTACCTTCCCATTCTTAAAACTCCTAACAACCTCTGCAATCTCATCCAAACTTAGATCCCTTTCTAACAAATCATTATCATATTTTTCCAACTTAACCGCAATGTTTTCCAACAACTCATTTTCCAATAAAACATCTCTTGTTTTTTCTTTATACAGCTCACTGTAAAACTCATGAACTTCACGCAAAACACCATCCGTACCATTAACTTCACACTCAACCTTATCAAAAACACTAACAAAACCAGTCTTTCCTTCAAAAGCTTTCTTAAAAAAATATTTACTACAAGACTCATCCTTTTCCATTTTCTCCAATCTTGCCATAAAAACAATTTTCTTTCCTTTTTCATGCATACACTTTTTAATTATCATTCTTGCTTCAACAATTTCCTCATGCACATCAATACCACAATTTCTCAATTCATACAAATACAACAACCTCAGATACCATTTATCATACAACTCCCTTTCCATTGTAGCTTTCTCACAGCCTTTCTTAATAAAACACCTCTTTATTTCCACCTTCAACCATTCCCACCACATAAGCACATTACTAAAATCACATTTTCTTTCACGCCACCTTTCATACATCCAAACAAACTGACACTTAAACTTCTCATCTTCTAACAAATCCACATTCAGTTTCCAAACACCCTTACCATACTTGATCTTCAAATCACAATTCACCTTACACATCAAAAGGGCATGATCCGTAAAGGGCATCCGCTTTAAAAAAAAATCATCACCACATAAAAAATTAGATAAAAAACAAAAATCAATTCGAGATTTTATCCCACCACTATCACTAAAGAAAGTAAAACCCTCCCCTGAAAAAGAAACAGACCCGAAGGCATCCTTCAAACCGAAAGATTTAAGCAAATAAAGTAAAAACTTCCCTGAGCTATCCACCCTACAATCACTCCCACCCTCTCTGTCCCCATTCTTAATAATACAATTAAAATCCCCAACCAAAAAAGTTGGCTTTCGACCTGGCAGAAAAAAATTTAAAGTTTCAAAATTAAGCAAACGTTCTACCCTATTTGGAGAAGCATATACATTAAACAAACGAAAAACAGTCCCACAAAAACTAAAACTAACCAAAAGTACCCGACCTGGGACAATATGAACTACATTAAGTATAGAAAAATCTAAACCCCTTAAACAAAACTCCCACCCCCCCATTCCTATCAGAAGAACAAGACCATACTTTAGGACCATATTCCCAGTCAGCACATTTAGGATGTTCAGAGAGACCACATTCCTGCAAACAAAAAATATTAGCAGAACATACAGATAATAATTTAAAAATTGCAGCTCTCCTTGCTATAGTTGTCATACACCTGACATTAAGGGAAGAAATGGTCAGAAACATCACAAAAATAAATTAAAGAAAAACAAAAAAGAAATAACATCAGGACTTCTTCTTTCCTTTCTTTTTCTTAGGACTCAAAGGAGATCCTTTAAATCTGCCTCTGTGACGTTCCGACCTCCTAGGCTCCCCCTTGCCAGACTCATAACCAGTAACTTCAGCAAGTTGGTTCACATCTCTTTTATCTAGATAGCCAACAGAAGAGGCATCAGAAAAGTCACCTATACACTGGCTTGAGTCAGAAGGAACGTCTTTAGTAGAGACAGAAGGAAACTCTGAAATTAAAGAGTCAGCATCACTTGTAGTTTCTGGATCTGCAGCCTTAACTACTGGAAGATTCAAATCAGGACTCTCCCATCCATCAGAATCCGTATCTATTTTTCGCTTGGAGGCAGATTTTTTCCCTTCAGTGTCCATATCCTCCTCAGAACTAGAGGACACAACAGCAGACCAATCAATGTTCTCCCCTTCACCAAGAACAGCATCAGGAGCAGCATCACAAGATGACTCATTGAAGGAAAAATTCTCTGTCCCAGGAACAGCAACAGTATCATCCACAGAATTGGGCAACAGGGCTTCAAGAACATCTGAAGCAGCTATCACATTAGATGTAGCAAGATCCACCTCCTGAAGATGAGATTGGGCTTCCTCTACCTTCTCAGCCACATGAACCACCACAGGAACATCATACACCTCTCCGACAGGGACCCCAACTGCAGATTTCTTACACAAAAGAGGTAATATAGAGTTCAATGCCTCATCAGAGACGACCTCCTCATTCACAGATGGCTCAACTGCAACTGAAGATGTTTTTTTTGCAACATCAGCATAGGAAGGCTTCACTCTATCAAGCCCCTGCAACATCTTCAAAGGACACATCCTGCACAGATGACTTGAAGAACCACACAGGTCACAGGTCCGGAGTTTACTACAGTGGGCAACAAGATGATCCTCCTCACCGCAATTTCGACATCTGGCACCTGGGCAATTTTCAGCAATGTGACCAAACAGGTTGCAACTACGGCAAAAAAGAGGCATGTCATCATAGTATAGGAAACCTCTATTTCCACCAATGGCGAAAGTCTGTGGAGGGTGTTTCTTTCCACCAATACCTAATTCATCTGGCACAAACCCCACCCAGAACCTGCGTTTTCCATTGAAAGTCCCAAACTGATTCTTCAGCTTGCTACCTCCTTGAACATCATCAAAGTAGCGACAAAGAAACAGACGAATTTCCACATCAGTGACCCAAGGGTTGTACATATGTACTGTCACCGGGATTCTTCTCTCCCTCTGCACACAGGCAACAAATTTCATGCCAACCAACTCTGGAGCAGCAGCCATATCAATAGTCCGTTGATAGCAGGTCTGTAAATAATGCTCATCGGTGAAAGCCACATCAAAAATCCCTCTTGAAGGGAATGACTGAACACAATGCAAACTTGCTCTTGGCATCTTCAAAACACCCTCCAAAACCACCTGCTGGACATGAGCCAAACCAATCTTCTCTCGAAAGTCCTCAGAAATCAACACCCGAAGTGTATGGGGAACATTTGGCACATTGGTAGCCATATTTGCCCTATTGCCTCTTTAGGCTGGATTTCAGAGCACCCCCCCAAAAGCAGCATGTGGCTGAAGTCCAGAGACAATGCCACAAGGCCAATGGGATGGCCCTACTACCCAGTTGCTCTACGCCTAAGGAGTAGCCACCCCCCCAATAGCAGCAGGAGCCCAAACCCGAAAGGGAAAGGACCCCAGGCCGAAGGAGCAGGTCTCCAGGCAGCAAATCTTTCAGCCAAGACCAAGCACAGAAAACTGCACTTGATCCAAGCCAAAGGCCCGAGAAGCAACCTCAGCTGATCATTTCGGCCTATTGTGGGCCTCGTCAGTGAGGTGAAGCCATATTTCTCTAAGCACACTGAGCAAGGAGTCCACGTCTGGTTGCCCCTTTTTCCCATAGGGAGACTAAATACATACAGAGAGAATATATATATATATATATATATATATATATATATATATATATATATATATATATATATATATATATATAACAAAAGAAAGAAATCACGAGCGCTATTACTCTGAGGGAATAGAATTGCTATATGTTCTTAATGTCTCAATGTTAACTGCTCAAATGCTAGAAATATAAATATGAAAAATAAACAATATGAGCTAAAAGTGCAATGTTCTATGTATATAAATGTTTCAAAACATCAACATGATTTAAAAAATAACATGTAATGAACCAGAAACTCGTGCTGCTGAGTAAGTAAGCAGTGTACCCCTTGACAATGAAAAATATAATACAATAAAGAGAAAATAACAGAACAAAGCACACAGAGGTAAAAGTCTCTAAGAAAGTTTAATTCAATGGATCTGGATAGATTTCACCTCCACTTTAGATCCAAACTGAGTTTCTCTCTATACAATAGATGGTTTTAGGCTTACCAGATTGAACCTCAATCGTATGAGGTAAGTTGAATGCTCCAGAAGAGGCAAGTGACACCACCCATCGTTTACCCACGGTTTAACAGCTGGGATAGTTTCTCTTATGTGGAATGAACACTCCAGGAGAGGCAAGACACCATCCTTTATCGACCAGGCGTTATAATTGTCGAATATACTTTCTCATAGGAGATGATCCTAGTCTGAGAATGACTTTTGCACTCCACAGGATGTAGTTTGAAGGGAAAAAAAATCGCAAAGTGTGATATGGTAAAATAACAGTAGAATTTTATTAAAACTTTACAAAAATACACTAACACTTTACAACCTCAATCAAAATGAGGTAAGAAACAGGCAAAATAAATCCCCATCCACTCTTAGGAAGCTGGATAACGGTGATATAAGGTATAACCATGTGTTTAAATATATTCACTTAGCCGCCAATGGTGATATAAGGTATAACCATGTGTTTAAAAATATTCACTTAGCCGCCAATATGAACAGTTGAAAAGTTTAGGACCAAATTATATCAAATAAAATATTGTATCAAATACAAACACTGGTTCTCATCAGCATAACAGCCCACTTTGTAAACACCTTACGCGCTTCGAAGTATATAAAGTACTTCTTCGTCAGAGGTAAGTGGCTGTTATGGACTCCGGCGTCTAAATTTAGAAGTAAAGAAGTGGGCGCTTTTTTTCGTGGGCATGTGACGATTTGCATCACATGTGTAACTAAAAGCCAATGATAACCATTTAGACAGTTTCACTTCCTATTCTCAGATAATTGTAACCGCATGTTGGAAACAGAGGATTACCTAATACATCTCCTATTGGGCTTGTTCCTGCAGCCTTTTTATAAACAATAACCCTTTTTTTTTTTTTTTTTTTTTTTTAAACTTTATTTATAGAAAAGAATCCAAGACATACATGACAAGTACAATCACATTGGTATAATAGGTTTTGATATCAACAAATGCATAGTAAGACATATAAGGCAGTGACCGTGTTATAAGGCCCGATACTTAAATGAAATCTTCATGCATGCACTTGGACTCATCTTTTTTCAAGAATGTTTTAGTATAAATTAGAACAATTATTAGATAAAGCATTTAATACTGGACTATTAACAAAACATGAATATGAATTCTTAAATATAAAAAATCCCATCACTCCAACATTCTATATTTTACCTAAAATCCATAAACACCTCACTAGACCCCCAGGCCGCCCCATCATATCAGGCATAGGATCACTCACATCCAACCTTTCTCAATATGTAGATTTCTTTTTACAAAATTATGTTATATCCCTACCATCTTATCTCAAAGATTCAACTCAATTACTTAATATTTTAAAAAATCTGTCTTGGAAAGATAACTATCTACTAGTCACTTGCGATGTCAATTCGCTATACACAAATATAGACCATCAAATAGGATTAAGAGCAATAAAACATTACCTTGACAAAGATCCCCTTCTAAACTCAGATCAAAACCAATTTCTACTTGAATGCATAAACTTTATACTTCACAATAATTCTTTTCTCTTCAATGAAAATATTTATCTCCAAGTCAAAGGAACAGCAATGGGCACAAGGTTCGCCCCCAGTTATGCCAACCTTTTTATGGGTCTCTTTGAAAACAATTTTATATATGAAGGACAATGGGGGGCGAACCTTGTGCACTACTATAGATACATAGATGATCTCTTCATCATTTGGAAGGGAGAACACGAACTTCTAGAACTATTCATAGAGGACATGAACACTAACCCAATGAATCTTAAATTTACACATGAATACAGCAGTAATTTAATACATTTTTTGGACATAGAAATTGAAATCATTAACACAGAAATAAAGACAAGAACATATTTTAAAAAAACAGACGCAAATAATTATATTCACAATGATAGTTGCCACCTAACAAGATGGAAAACCAATATACCCAAAGGTCAATATCTCAGAATTCGAAAAAACTGTTCAGACATAAATCAATTTTCTAAACAATCCGAAATTCTCACACAGAGATTTAAAGAAAAAGGTTATAACTCTCACATTATAAAAAAAGCCAAAAAAGAAGCTGAAGAAAAAAACAGAGAGTTAATATTAACTACACAACACCAGACAAAACATAAACAAAAACAGAGAACAGAAGACCCTTTTTTCATACCATTCATCACACAATATAGTTCCCAACACCATGAAATAAAAAATATTCTCAATAAACATTGGCACTACATTAAACAAGATCATATATTAGGACCCAGAATAAAAAAACATCCGGACATTATTTTTAAAAGAGCAAAAAATTTAAAAAACATTCTGTCACCCAGTGAATTTAAAAATAAAACAACTAACAACTTAGTAGATACAAATTTTAAAAAAGAAAAAATAGAAGGATTTTTTCCATGCATTTCATGCAAATCATGTAAACATAGTTCAAAAATTAAAACAATAAAATCAAACAATAATGAACAATACATAAACATAAAAGAAATCATACGCTGTTCAGATCAAAATGTAATCTATTGCATACAGTGCTCATGCGGCCTACAATATTTTGGTCAAACGAGCCGCATGTTAAGAGATAGAATTAGAGAACACCTACACCATATAGAACACAAAGCTACCAATACCGAATTATACAAACACTTTTCAGAATGTCACAATGGAAACACTAAGGCCTAGATTTGGAGTTCGGCGGTAGCCGTCAAAACCAGCGTTAGAGGCTCCTAACGCTGGTTTTGGCCGCCCGCTGGTATTTGGAGTCAGTGATTAAAGGGTCTAACGCTCACTTTTCAGCCGCGACTTTTCCATACCGCAGATCCCCCTACGCCATTTGCGTATCCTATGTTTTCAATGGGATCTTTCTAACGCTGGTATTTAGAGTCGTTTCTGAAGTGAGCGTTAGAGCTCGAACGACAAAACTTCAGCCGCCTGAAAATAGCAGGAGTTAAGAGCTTTCTGGCTAACGCCGGTTCATAAAGCTCTTAACTACTGTACCCTAAAGTACACTAACACCCATAAACTACCTATGTACCCCTAAACCGAGCTCCCCCCACATCGCCGCCACTCGATTAAAATTTTTAACCCCTAATCTGCCGACCACAAAGCGCCGCCACCTACGTTATCCCTATGTACCCCTAATCTGCTACCCCTAACACCGCCGACCCCTATATTATATTTATTAACCCCTAATCTGCCCCCCTCAACGTCGCCGACACCTGCCTACACTTATTAACCCCTAATCTGCCGAGCGGACCTGAGCGCTACTATAATAAAGTTATTAACCCCTAACCCGCCTCACTAACCCTATCATAAATAGTATTAACCCCCTAATCTGCCCTCCCTAACATCGCCGACACCTACCTTCAATTATTAACCCCTAATGTGACGACCGGAGCTCACCGCTATTCTAATAAATTGATTAACCCCTAAAGCTAAGTCTAACCCTAACACTAACACCCCCCTAACTTAAATATAATTTACATCTAACGAAATAAATTAACTCTTATTAAATAAATGATTCCTATTTAAAGCTAAATACTTACCTGTAAAATAAATCCTAATATAGCTACAATATAAATTATAATTATATTATAGCTATTTTAGGATTAATATTTATTTTACAGGCAACTTGGTATTTATTTTAACTAGGTACAATAGCTATTAAATAGTTAAGAACTATTTAATAGCTAAAATAGTTAAAATAATAACAAATTTACCTGTAAAATAAATCCTAACCTAAGATATAATTAAACCTAACACTACCCTATCAATAAAATAATTAAATAAACTACCTACAATTACCTACAATTAACCTAACACTACACTATCAATAAATTAATTAAACACAATTCCTACAAATAAATACAATTAAATAAACTAGCTAAAGTACAAAAAATAAAAAAGAACTAAGTTACAAAAAATAAAAAAATATTTACAAACATAAGAAAAATATTACAACAATTTTAAACTAATTACACCTACTCTAAGCCCCCTAATAAAATAACAAATCCCCCCAAAATAAAAAATTCCCTACCCTATTCTAAATTAAAAAAGTTACAAGCTCTTTTACCTTACCAGCCCTGAACAGGGCCCTTTGCGGGGCATGCCCCAAGAATTTCAGCTCTTTTGCCTGTAAAAGAATAAATACAATACCCCCCCCCAACATTACAACCCACCACCCACATACCCCTAATCTAACCCAAACCCCCCTTAAATAAACCTAACACTAAGCCCCTGAAGATCTTCCTACCTTGTCTTCACCATCCAGGTATCACCGATCCGTCCTGGCTCCAACATCTTCATCCAACCCAAGCGGGGGTTGGCGATCCATAATCCGGTGCTGAAGAGGTCCAGAAGAGGCTCCAAAGTCTTCCTCCTATCCGGTAAGAAGAGGACATCCGGACCGGCAAACATCTTCTCCAAGCGGCATCTTCGATCTTCTTCCATCCGGTGCGGAGCGGGTCCATCTTGAAGCAGGCGACGCGGATCCATCCTCTTCTTCCGATGTCTCCCGACTAATGACGGTTCCTTTAAGGGACGTCATCCAAGATGGCGTCCCTCGAATTCCGATTGGCTGATAGGATTCTATCAGCCAATCGGAATTAAGGTAGGAATTTTCTGATTGGCTGATGGAATCAGCCAATCAGAATCAAGTTCAATCCGATTGGCTGATCCAATCAGCCAATCAGATTGAGCTCGCATTCTATTGGCTGATCGGAACAGCCAATAGAATGCGAGCTCAATCTGATTGGCTGATTGGATCAGCCAATCGGATTGAACTTGATTCTGATTGGCTGATTCCATCAGCCAATCAGAAAATTCCTACCTTAATTCCGATTGGCTGATAGAATCCTATCAGCCAATCGGAATTCGAGGGACGCCATCTTGGATGACGTCCCTTAAAGGAACCGTCATTAGTCGGGAGACATCGGAAGAAGAGGATGGATCCGCGTCGCCTGCTTCAAGATGGACCCGCTCCGCACCGGATGGAAGAAGATCGAAGATGCCGCTTGGAGAAGATGTTTGCCGGTCCGGATGTCCTCTTCTTGCCGGATAGGAGGAAGACTTTGGAGCCTCTTCTGGACCTCTTCAGCACCGGATTATGGATCGCCAACCCCCGCTTGGGTTGGATGAAGATGTTGGAGCCAGGACGGATCGGTGATACCTGGATGGTGAAGACAAGGTAGGAAGATCTTCAGGGGCTTAGTGTTAGGTTTATATAAGGGGGGTTTGGGTTAGATTAGGGGTATGTGGGTGGTGGGTTGTAATGTTGGGGGGGGGTATTGTATTTATTCTTTTACAGGCAAAAGAGCTGAAATTCTTGGGGCATGCCCCGCAAAGGGCCCTGTTCAGGGCTGGTAAGGTAAAAGAGCTTGTAACTTTTTTAATTTAGAATAGGGTAGGGAATTTTTTATTTTGGGGGGATTTGTTATTTTATTAGGGGGCTTAGAGTAGGTGTAATTAGTTTAAAATTGTTGTAATATTTTTCTTATGTTTGTAAATATTTTTTTATTTTTTGTAACTTAGTTCTTTTTTATTTTTTGTACTTTAGCTAGTTTATTTAATTGTATTTATTTGTAGGAATTGTGTTTAATTAATTTATTGATAGTGTAGTGTTAGGTTAATTGTAGGTAATTGTAGGTATTTTATTTAATTATTTTATTGATAGGGTAGTGTTAGGTTTAATTATATCTTAGGTTAGGATTTATTTTACAGGTAAATTTGTTATTATTTTAACTATTTTAGCTTTTAAATAGTTCTTAACTATTTAATAGCTATTGTACCTAGTTAAAATAAATACCAAGTTGCCTGTAAAATAAATATTAATCCTAAAATAGCTATAATATAATTATAATTTATATTGTAGCTATATTAGGATTTATTTTACAGGTAAGTATTTAGCTTTAAATAGGAATCATTTATTTAATAAGAGTTAATTTATTTCGTTAGATGTAAATTATATTTAAG
This sequence comes from Bombina bombina, assembly GCF_027579735.1. Lineage (NCBI taxonomy): Eukaryota > Metazoa > Chordata > Amphibia > Anura > Bombinatoridae > Bombina > Bombina bombina. Next base: position 562,866,752 of record NC_069503.1, read on the forward strand.
TTAGGGGGGTGTTAGTGTTAGGGTTAGACTTAGCTTTAGGGGTTAATCAATTTATTAGAATAGCGGTGAGCTCCGCTCGGCAGATTAGGGGTTAATAATTGAAGGTAGGTGTCGGCGATGTTAGGGAGGGCAGATTAGGGGTTAATACTATTTATGATAGGGTTAGTGAGGCGGATTAGGGGTTAATAACTTTATTATAGTAGCGCTCAGGTCCGCTCGGCAGATTAGGGGTTAATAAGTGTAGGCAGGTGTCGGCGACGTTGAGGGGGGCAGATTAGGGGTTAATAAATATAATATAGGGGTCGGCGATGTTAGGGCAGCAGATTAGGGGTACATAGGGATAACGTAGGTTGCGGTGGTTTACGGAGCGGCAGATTAGGGGTTAAAAAAAATATGCAGGGGTCAGCGATAGCGGGGGCGGCAGATTAGGGGTTAATAAGTGTAAGGTTAGGGGTGTTTAGACTCGGGGTACATGTTAGAGTGTTAGGTGCAGACGTAGGAAGTGTTTCCCCATAGGAAACAATGGGGCTGCGTTAGGAGCTGAACGCTGCTTTTTTTGCAGGTGTTAGGTTTTTTTTCAGCTCAAACAGCCCCATTGTTTCCTATGGGGGAATCGTGCACGAGCACGTTTTTGAGGCTGGCCGCGTCCGTAAGCAACTCTGGTATCGAGAGTTGCATTTGCGGTAAAAATGCTCTACGCTCCTTTTTTGGAGCCTAACGCAGCATTTGTTTGAACTCTCGATACCAGAGTTAAATTTATGGTGCGGCCAGAAAAAAGCCCGCGGAGCGTTAACAGCCCTTTTACCGCCAAACTCCAAATCTAGGCCTAACAAATTAAAATACTGGGGAATTAAAAAAGTATTTCTTAGCCCTAGAGGAGGTAATATGGAACATTTTCTACTTAGAAAGGAAGCAGAATATATTTATGCATTTAAAACTCTTCATCCATATGGATTAAATATGGAATTTGACCTAAACTTTCTAATTTAAAAACAAATTAAAAGTCAAATTTAACAAAAAACCAAAAGTTAAATTAAAAATTAAAAGTAAATGAAAAGAAGATTCCTTCTATCAAAATATAAAGATTCCCTAACAAAGTTCTCTAAATATAACCCCTCCTAATCTCTTAATTAAAACAAATAACAAAAATTTATACACAGCGAAATCCTCATTAGTTGATTAAACATATTAGTTTATTTTGCCCCCCCTTTCTTAATTTTAAGACCTATAAATAAACTACTTAGTAAGATTAGCTCATGTTAAACTCAATAACTTTTTGAAATTAAAATTTGGTCTCTATATCATAATTTAATAAAATAGTTTATTTTGCCCCTTTTTCATTTTTTCGCAAAAAATCTATTTTTTAAAAAAAACTAATATTTTGCATACTAATCATAACACAAAGAATTACTATTCCTAAATAAAGATTAATATAAGATAATGAATAGTAATCAAGTACCTTATTTTTTAAAATCAAACCACTATCATAATATTGTTTATTGTCTTAGGCAATATCTCTCAAATAAATGAGCATCTAGAATCATATTAGTATACTTTTTATTTATTCCCAAAAGATATATCCTACCATAACTCTGCTATTTAACCACATAGAAACTATATACCTATAATGTTCTTATAATATTGTCCCCTTTATTATTATATTTAATAACCAAATTTAACACACTTTTTTATATAAATCCTTTTCAAAACAAGTTTCACATCAATTTTGTTTACACAAATTGTAAATGTAATAACGGATCTGCCACTTTGTTTTTTATGTGTTTCTTCTATGAACATTTCTATTGGTTAAAATCAATTAGAAACACCCAATAGTAACATAGATTGCCCACCATTGATATCCAATAGCAATCATTCCTGCCCTTTATAAATGTCATACAAAGTGTTCACAGGCATCTTGATAAAGGCTACGGCCGAAACGCGTAGAGCTGCCTACACTCTGAACACTGCTTTAAGATACACAAGGACCGGCAAAGACCTAACCTCAAACTCTGTTGGTATTTAAAGATAAATAGCCGGGCACTTTAAAAAAGCCGGTTCTTTTGAAAAAGCCGGTCCTCTAGACTTTGAACTGCCTTTTGCCGCCAAACGGATCTGAAAAACTCAACTGCCGCTACACAAATCGCCCAGACTTGTTTAACTAAGGATCCAGAAATAATTTGAGTTTACACATTGCTAAAACTGAAATTGCTCATTTCTGAATTTCTCATCTCTGCATCTTACCACGAAGTCCATTTGGACATCACAACATAAGGAGATTTGTACACTTGCAACAGAGAAAAACTTGCAACTGGAACACAAAGAATTTCTCTGTCACCTGCGAACACAAGTCCATACTGATAGAGAGTATTGGGACACCACAATTTCCAGGAAATTTTCCAGGACCCTCAGCAAAGGAAACTCTCCTCTATCTGGAACCAGATACCTGCTAACAGACCGTAGTCCATACTGACAAATAGTATTGAGACAACCGCAACCCACAAAAAACTTCCAAGTTTTTTAGCTATTACTAATAGCGAATCCATAAGACTGTCTTCAAACGGATCCTACCAAATAACTAAGTAGTATTAAGAACCACTACTTCCTAAGGTACTTTCAAAAAGGTGTTATAAGGCACTTTCAAGTTTTGTCTCTTATTTTGACAATCAACCGCTTATATTAGCAACCACCTTATTTTAAGGTTGTTTTATACATTTTTACTATATCTTTATTTTTATTTTTATCCACTGCAGTGTGATACACATATAACATATATTTTGTGCAAGTATGTATTTAACGTCTTTTTAATCTGCTTATTCAATATTCTAAATATAAACCAAATTGTATTTGATTTTATTCTAATTTGTATTCGTTACATTTTTACAATATAAATTGTTACACTTTTACAATACCCCAGATCTCTGTCTATCATTTACATTTATTCACACAATCTTAGATTCTTATTATCACACAAATAAGTAACCACTTATAAATCCTATGATTTTAACACTGTGTTCACTAATCACGCTGCAACACTATTAAAATCACTTTGTAATTATTTTTCAACTATTTTTCAAATAATTGAAACTTAGCTCCCCTTCACTTGTCCGTTTTACTTAGTATACAGACAAACAAAGGGAAGAAGAAGAAAGGAAAAAGAAAAAGCATAATGACTAAGATAAGGAAAGAGAGAGAATAGCATAGAAGGAAAAACGGAAAGATCAACAAACAACAAACAACAATTATGCTCGTACTCACCCAGGGTACCTCCGGATCCCCCCCATCCAGCCAACACCACGCCTCCGCAAATGAAAGAAATTCTCAACAGTTTGAATCAGTGGAGAGACACCAATTACCCTTTAGATTTTCATTTAGGACATACTGACTGTTTTTAAAGGGAAGGAGAACTCTATCCCTAACTATGTCCAGTAACTGCATCAAATATACCTCCCATTTAAGTAAAAACCTCTTCACTCTTTTCTCAGGGTCTCCCCTTGTGTCTGCCTGCTCAATTAGCATCTGAGTATGTACTGCTCTAAACAGCTGCTGAAATGGTGGGGTTCTCTTACCCACCCATTCCCTGAGAATAGCCTGTTTAGCTAACATGAGGACTGTAATTATAAAAGTGTTGTATTTATGTGTCTGGTCTCTAGGCGTCAGAAAAATCACATACAGTGCTGAGAGGGATAGATTTTTTTATTTTTTTTTAATTTTTTATTGAGGTTTAATATGCAATATGACAAACAGGCAATAATGCAAATAACATGCAAATTCAAGAAGGAGAAATTATATCAGTAAAGGAAAAAAACAACATTGACATAAACAAAATCTCCAGATACAGTCATGTTAGAATAGGAATACAAATATTATCTAAGAATGCAGAATACAGAAAAAATGAACCTCGTGTTTTCTATTAAGGTGCGTCCCCTTAAAATATGATAAAATAAGAGATTACGTGTTTACCCCCAGAGGTGTATAGAGGCCTCTCTTGGACCCCCTGGAATAGTATTATGACATAGTGGGGGTCTATGGGGAGAAAAGAAAATAATAAAATGGGCCACTCTTGGACCCGAGATATGATTTAGAATGACAATTAACCAACATTAAGTGCGATGAGTTGCTAAAACAGATATTAGTTGCTATTGAGCCACTTGTATAGGTAGCTCCTGGGGGAATATTCTCATTAACTATAAATAAGTTACAGAAAGTAACTGCTAATGTATTGAAGGAGCTTAAATCATATCAATGGGCTCTTAACTGAGGTAGTATGGCTTATGCGTGAAGTATACTGGCTTGCAGCAAATATTCTAGATATATTCTAAATGTTAGGAGCTTCAATATAACCCCCTCATTCTGCCTATGTAAAACAGATTTTCAGAATAAAATAGATAGTAAAGTACAAAACATTTACATAGTAATGCATTAAACAAGGTGTAATCGGATACTGAATGAGCTGCCTATGGTTATGCCATATATCATATTCTTAAGCACAGGGATCTAAGGCTCAAATGCTGAAATATATTAACTATATATATATAAAAAAAAAAAAAAAAACAACCCACAAACATATTTAATTTTAAGTAACATCTGCCGGAGATGTCAGAACACATTTCTGTGTGACATTTGTACTCACCATGCGTAAAGTCTAGTTTCTGTCACATAGTTATCTGCAACTGATCTGAGTTTAGGAATCAGTTTGGGACCGGTAAGTCAGGAGTTAATGCAACACACAGGCAATTAGAGACAGATGTGTTCCGATGCATAGCGGAGATGAGGAGAGAAGCCCCTGTACATTAATCTCTTTGAGCACTACTGCTGCCGCTAACAGCACAGCATCAACTTCTGATTTATAGATGGCAGATCTCTAAGAGCACACTGTGTCAGTGATACTTAGAAACTGTAACTAAGGAAATTTAGTCAAGGTAGTTGACTAAAGAGCAGAAAGGTGGCTATGACTTATACCAAAATGGTAGCATTATACACTTGACCACACACCTAGCGTTGCCCCAAACTATGCAAACTATACCTGTGTAGTATAAGCAGTCACAATATCCTGTTTCACTGTCATGTAGGACACTACCTCAGGATCCTGTAACAAAGTGTTCTTAATATTTTAGTCAGTCTGCCGTGTGCAGCCTCAATACTATAGTATACATAAAATTACAAAATTAGAGAACAATGAAAATAACTGTTTTAACAATCTATATACACATTCCTATGATAGAAGAAACATGAGGAGCATTATGATATGACTATAATATATCAGACTTAGTCCTCATTAATACAGTCACTTCATAAGTAGTTAAATAGCGAGCACATCAGTTCTCTATCAGAGAGAGCGTACCTTACAGGGACCGTTCAGTCATAGTATCCAGAGGAGGATGTGCAAAGATTTTTGTAGGGAACGTTAACCTATGCTAATAATTAGATGTGTAATATTAATGACTACTTTACATTATTGGTAATCCTCCTTTTTGCTAGTATTGCTGTTAACCCACTTAGGACCTGGTAATCACGGCAGTATTCCAAAAAAAAAAAACCACTCCTCTGACAAGAGCTAGTTAACGAATGGTCTCAGAGCAAATAAAATTAGGGTATACAGAGCCTATACGGAGCAATTTAAATATATATGTTAGAACTGTAATAGGGTGAAGGATTTTGGAGCTATCTGCTTATCTGGCTGTTAAAGTTCCTGAGTTCATTCAACCAACTATAAAATTACCCCACTCCAGCTCTATCCGGCAGGAATCGGTATCCAGCGTTAGTGAGAGAGAACAGGCCGGTAAACTGGAGGAGGCATGCAAAAAAGGGAGCAACACAGAAAATGTCCCCCACACCGGCATATAAAGTCCCCGGGGTATTATGGCTCTGCATCAGTAACAGTAGGTACTCCAACTTGATGTTCACTTCAGGGGTTGAATTGAAAAATCTTCCTGACGCTGATCGCACAGTTCCTTCTAAGTACAATCGCTGCAGCCCTTCTAAGCTCCGTAGTACCCGGGTTCCGGTAGACTGTAACCTTGTCTGCGATGGGGTATTAACCCTCCGCTGATCCGATGCAATTGGGCTTTCATGTATTTCTCTGGTAGGTCTCCCTACAACATCGGGGCTTAACACCACAGACCCCTTCCCTGTAGACACATTAGCTCCGCTGGCGTCTCTCAGCTCCGGCTCAGAAAGCTCCACAACCACATCGCAAAACAGGCAACTCGTGTCTGCGGTGCTGCCCACACACTGGGAAGGAGATGGCCGATGCCAGGGTCCCAAAGCACCGCCAACCTCACATCCATTGGCCGCACATGCAAACTCCTCATCTAGCGGTTGAGGGTAAAAGGCTGCGTGTATGGCTTCAGTGAATGTCTTTTCACAAGTGTCAAGCATATCGCTGATCTTTTGTAGAAGCAGCTCTGTCATCCTCTCAATGCAGTTGTCTCTCAGAGTGTTCTAAAATTTTGAACGGTCTCCAGCACAAATGGCTGGCTATACTGAATAAATCAGAATAAATGGGGGGGTAGAGAAAGGTCCAGGCCGTAGCTAGGCCTCCGCTGCGCACCTCCTCTAATAAGGTCTGCCTGTGTACGTTGGCACATTAAGTCTCATACATCTGTTTCACGAGTATTTCTATTCATATAACCCTTAAGTAGAAATAAGATTTGCTGAGCTAAGGAGGGATAAACAGCAGATTTATCAGCTCCGATTTTCCACCGTACTTAAAAGGCTGCCATCTTGGTCGCTGGTCGGACACGCCCCCCCCGAGAGGGATAGATTTTGTTTGGTTAGTTTGCCCAGCCAAAACGAAATCTTCTGCCAAAACTTCTGCACCTTTGGGCACCCCCACATCAGATGAATCCAATCAGGGGAATCCCGGCTACATTTACTGCATAAATCACGTGCCCCCCGAACTCATTTTGCACGCATGCCAGGGGTAATATAAGCTTGGTGCAAGAACTTTAAGTGCGATTCTCTCAGTTTTGCAGAAATAGTACCCTGAATTGCCCTCTCAAAGCTCAAAGTAATCAGCGTAGTGTCCGCCTCTAAGTCTTCAAAATTAGACCATTTTGATACGATCCCACGCAAAGTGGAGTCCTCAAAATGGCGATACAACAGATTGTATGTGTGTGAGAGTCTGTAAGGTCCCAATTTTTCCAAGGCACAAAGTCTATCTATATTGGAAGGTTCCTTAGACAACAGTCCCCCTGAAATTAGTGTAGAGATGTAATGTCTGCATTGGAAGTACGCAAACCTGTGGGTGCTCGGGAGGTCGTAACTCACTCGCAAGTCTTGAAAAGGTAATATGTCAAAGGTCAAGGGATGCAGTAGTTGATAAAGTCTGGTGAGTTTTGATTCTTGCCATGTCTGAAATGCCTGTGTAGTGTATCCAGGAAGGAAGTTGAGGTTACCCTGTATTGGGAGATATTTACTAGTAGATTTCTGCAATCCCCAGAGTCTGCAAATCTTGGCCCAGGCTCTCAAGGGGTCCCTAAATAAGACATGGTTTTGTACAAACATGGGTAACGATTTAAGATCCGCATGAGGCAAGAAAGCCAAGTGTAGTGGTTTAATGAAGTTAGACTCTAGATCAGGGACGGTGTAAAAGTCATTTCCTACCAGCCAATCCAGTATAAACCTAGAAAGGGCTGCCCAATTATACCACATGATATTGGGAAGACGGAGCCCACCCCTACCTACCGGCATTGACAGAGGAGTCTTACCTATCCTGTGTTTCTTACCCTGCCAAATAAAATTACCAATGGAAGTCTGCAAGGAGGTGATGTCTTGTTGGGTGAGAAGAAGGGGCAACATTTGCAAGGGAAAAAGAAGCTTAGGCAGAGCGACCATCTTGAAAAGATGCACCCTTCCCGAAAGAGAAAGGGGGAGCTTCACCCAACTCAGCAACATTTGTTTAATATCACTTACAATCCCACTAAGATTAAGAGAATATAATTTATGAGGATTAACATGTATACGAATGCCCAAATATTTAAAGCAGCCTTCAGTGATTGTGAGACCAGTACCCGCCAGATTTGTGTTACAAGAGTTCTGTAACCATGTGACTTCAGATTTGTCGATATTAATCTTGTATCCTGAAAACTTGCCAAAATTCTCAATAATATCCAAAAGAGGGTGCAAATTGGTACCAGGGTTACCTACGAAGAGCAACAGATTGTCTGCATATAACAATAACCCATTTTAAAGAAAAGCATTTTCGAACAAAAAAAACTTCATAACTGTTTAGAATAGTCACATAGATGTGTATTACAGATTATATATTATTTCAAAAAGAAGGAGTTCAGCATTGGACATTATGGGGCCCATTTATAAAGCTCTGTATGGAGCTTGAAGGGCCGTGTTTCTGGCGAGCCTTCAGACTTGCCAGAAACACCAGTTCTAAAGACCGCTGCTCCATTAGCTGTCCGCCTGCTCTGAGGAGCCGGACAGAACTTGCGTGAAATAAACCCGATCGAATACGATCGGGTTGATTGACACCCCCCTGCTAGCAACCGATTGACCGCGAATCTGCAGCGGGCGGCGTTGCACCAGCAGTTCACAAGAGCTGCTGGTGCAATGATGAATGCGGAGAGATCATGTCGGACAGGCATTTAATAAATAGGTTTCTATGTACTATCATTTGTTTCAGAATAGAGTGACACTCTGGATGTTATAATGCAATCCTTGAATAACACTTTTCTTATATATGATATAAAGTTATGCCCTCCTTATGCTTCTTATTAAAGATGGTTGGTTGTTATATACTTCTCTAAACAGGCGGATTGCTATGCAATCTTTACTTTACCTGGGCAGAATTTTTTTGGTGGGGGCTACAGATGAAATCAAATAAATATAGTTTAAAAAATCTAATAAATTAAGATATATACACACTTGATTATATTTATATTGCCATCATTTTAAACTAACGTATGACTCAGAGCTTAGATTGAATAGACACTGTGGGTAATAATTGTACACCATAAATACTTAAGCAGACTGAAATTGGAAAAAATAATAATAAAAATAATCTCAAAGGGGGTACTATAACTAGATCTGTATGTATCCTGAGTATTATTTGTATATACACTTTTCAAATATATGGGACAAGGGCTTACTGGCCAGTACTACTAGGCTAGTGTCATATATTGGAATTGATGCCTTAAATGCAACTAGTACAAACGTTTATCAATAATTATTATTAAAAATAATATATTATTAAAAATAATATATGTGAACCCAAGATATTTAGCTAAAGGTATTGTCCATTTTTTGAAGAAATAAGTGACCTCATCTATGTTTTAATAAAAAAGGATAGATATCAGTCATTGTTGGCTGTTTCAAATGATCAATTATAGGAATGCCACTATATCTATATCTTCATTAAGACCCATTGGACTCATTGTTTTCATATAGTGAATCCAATAGGTCTCCCTTTGTCTCAGTTTTAGAAATCTATCTCCTCCTCTCCCTGCAGTTTGAACATGTTCTAGTATAGTACCTCTGAGGCTGGCGGGGTCTTGATTGTGTTTGAGTTTAATATGTTTGGATAGACTATGTCCCTCAAAGCCGCCCTTTATGTTTTTAATGTGTTCAAATAAGAGTTTTTTGTAAGGGCGTTTCGTGCGCCCTATATATTGAAGATGACAACTACACTCTAATAGATAAACTACATAAGTAGTAAGTTTTACAATTTGTCAATTTGTTAATCACACAGTTCTTATTCGGGAGAACATTGGAATGTATTATTTAGGTTGTTTTTTTCAGATCCTAGGCATGTTCACAGCCCTTTCAGTTTGCTCTATTCCATTTTAAAAAGCCTTTACTGTTTTCCACTAGCCAGTTTCCACTAGCCATATTTTTATGTTGTGATTGCTAGAAGCAAGTATTTGTTTAAGGTTTTATTCATTCTAAAAGTGACAACTGGAGTGGGTCCTAAACTTTTTTGTAAATATTTGTCTTAGTAATATTGGCCAATATTTTCTTACTATCTTTCTGATCTTAGGAGCCGCCTCATTGTATGTGGTGATTAAACTTAGAGATTTCTTGTTATTTCTCTTATCTCCTTTACCATATGAGATCATTGTTGTATTTGACTTCTTGGGAATTAATAACTGGTCCCTATTAATTTTTCTAGCTTTGTTATATGAATCTTCTATGAGTTTTTTGGATATTTCTCATGGATCAATTTTCTTTTTAATTCTTCTGTCTCCCTATCGAAATCTGAGATTTTTGCACAATTTCGTCTTGGTCTCTGAAATTGGCCGAATGGAATATTCTTGATCCATGGATGATGGTGACCACTGTCCACTCCTAGATACCCATTACAATCTGTTACTTTAGTATACAGTTTGGTCAAAATTTGATTTTTCTCATAGAACAATATGAGATCTAGGAATTCAATTTTATTTTGATCAACTTTGTGTGTTAATTTTAAATTAAATGAGTTACTATTTACTTATTGAATAAAGTCTTCTAGTTTCGTCTCATCACCTTCCCAAATTAGTATTATGTCGTCTATATACCTCCCCACCATATGATGTTAGTTTTTAAAGGGTTATTGTTGTATATAGACCTATATATAAGTTGGCATAACTCGGGGCCAATACTATCAACAAGGGGGACCTAACAGATAGAGAAATAATAAAAAATACTCTCAAAATAGTTCTTGCAACCAAAAGTATTATGCCCAAGATATAGAAGATCAAAACAGATATCTAAATAAACCACATAAATCAGTGGAGAGTATTTTTTCAGAAAAGGGTTGGGTCAAAAATCACACCCCAAGGTATACACAAAATATTATAGAGACCATTCCAAATGAACATTTAACAAAACCAGACTGGGATATAGACCTCAGACCACAATGGTCCAGGGGGACCCCACAAAAGAGAAAATAACTAAAAGAAGAAGAGGTGGAAGAATGGGGAGAAAAAGAGAGAAATGTAGATCTGAACAGATTCCCAAAAATAGGGAAACAGGGGAGCCCCTATTAAAGATCTTCAACCTGTCTTCTACTCCCTTTTCAAAAGGGTCTAAATTTTGCACACACAAGGGGACCAAATCCCTTCAATTTATATATAGATTTCAATAAGTTCATAAGAAAACTTACTTTACATAGACATTTTGCAAAAATAGATAAAAACCAAAGGCTAGAATTGTTAAGAGATCTTTCAGATAAAGGTCTAGAGAAACTTAACATTTTAGAAGAACTGAACATGAAAGTGAAAATGACAATGGAGAACAAAGTTCCTTTTTTAAAAATCATTCAGATTTGAAACCCCAATCTATTTTTTTCGATACACAATATGAAGAGGGAATTAGATTCCCACGTTTAGTGATTTAGTTCTAAAAGAATTCCAAAGCCTATGTGATAAATATAAGATTAAAAATGATAATCTCAGAAAGTGGGAAAAAGAAGCTTTAGAATCAATAAAAATGAGACACAATATAGTGTTAAGCGAGGCTGACAAAGAAGGAGGCTTAGTCATTCAAGATAAATTAAGTTATCTAGAGGAAGCTTATAATTTATTAAATGACGCAAAGCCATACAGAAAACTACAGGGAAATCCCAATAAAACTTTTCATAAAGAATATATATCTCATCTCTTATAGATACAAAAATCTTCTACATGAACATCCAAAAATAGCGGTCTTTTACCACTTACCCAAGATCCACAAGGACTTTTAAAAAAAACCTCCAGGAAGTCCTATAGTGTCAGGTATAGATTCCCTCACGGCTAGAATCTCAGAATATGCGGATTACTTTTTAAAACCTATAGTTTCGACTCTGGATTCCTATTTGAGGGATTCTACTGATACTGTTATTAAAGTATAGGATATTGGTTGGAAAGAGACATACAGGTGGGTTACCCTGGACGTTTCCTCCCTATACACCAGCATACCTCATGATTTAGGTATTGCAGCTATTAAGATCTGCCTCAATAACACAGAACTCATAACATCATATCAAAAATTTATTTTAAAATGCATAAAGTTTGTTTTAGAAAATATTTTTTTAGAATTTGAAGAGTACTTTTTCCTTCAAGTAAGTGGAACGGCCATGGCGACAACCATGGCCCCGAGTTATGCCAACTTATATATGGGTCTATGGGAAAAAAAAGTCTTTATACAACAATAACCCCTTTAAAACTAACATCATATAGTGGGGGAGGTATATAGACAACATAATACTAATTTGGGAAGGTGATGAGATGAAACTAGAAGGCTTTATTCAATATGTAAATAGTAACTCATTTAATTTAAAATTCACACACAAAGTTGATCAAAATAAAATTGAATTCCTAGATCTCATATTGTTCCACGAGAAAAGTAAAATGTTGACAAAACTATATACTAAAGAAACAGATTGTAACAGGTATCTAAGAGCGGACAGTGGTCACCATCAACCATGGATTAAGAATATCCCATCCTGGCCAATTTCAGAAACTAAGACGAAATTGTGCAAAAAATCTCAGATTTCGATAGGGAGGCAGAGGAATTAAAAAGGAAATTGATCCATAAGAAATATCCAAAAAAACTCATAGAAGATTCACATAACAAAGCTAGAAAAATTAATAGAGACCAGTTCTTAATTCCCAAGAAGTCAAATATAACAATGATCTCATATGGTAAAGGAGATAAGAGAAATAACAAGAACTCGCTAAGTTTAATCACCACATACAATGAGGCGGCTCCTGAGACCAGAAAGATAGTAAGAAAATGTTGGCTAATATTACAAGATGACAAATATTTACAAAAAAAGTTTAGGACCCACTCCAGTTGTCACTTTTAGAAGGAATAAAAACCTTAAACAAATACTTGCTTCTAGCAAACTTAGAAAATCACAACATAAAAATATAATAAACTGGCTAGTGGAAAACAGTAAAGGCTTTTTAAAATGTAATAGAGCGAACAGCAAGGGCTGTGAACATGCCTACAATCCAAAAAAAAACCGATCAAAATAATTACATTCCAATGCTCTCCCAAATAAGAACTGTGTGATCAACAAATTGACAATGAGTCCAATGGGTCTTAATGAAGATATAGATATAGTGGCATTCCTATAATTGATCACTTGAAACGGTCAACAATGACTGATATCTATCCTTTTTTTATAAAAACATAGGAGAGGTCACTTATTTCTTCAAAAAATGGACAATAACTTTAGCTAAATATCTTGGGTTCACATATATTATTTTTATAATTGTTTGTACTAGCCTAGTAGTACTGGCCAGTAAGCCCTTATCCCATATATTTGAAAAATGTATATACAAATAATACTCAGGATACATACAGATCTAGTTACAGTACCCCCTTTGAGATTATTTTTATTATTATTTTTTTTCCAAGTTCAGTCTGCTTAAAGGGACACTGAACCCAATTTTTTTCTTTCGTGATTCAGATAGAGCATGCAATTTTAAGCAACTTTCTAATTTACTCCTATTATCAATTTTTCTTCATTCTCTAGCTTTCTTTATTTGAAAAAGAAGCCATCTAAGTTTTTTTTTTGTTCAGACCATGGAAAGCACTTGTTTATTGGTGGGTGAATTTATTTACCAATCAGCAAGAACAACACAGTGTGTTAACCAAAAATAGGCCGGCATCTAAACTTACATTCTTGCATTTCAAATAAAGATACCAAGAGAATGAAGAAAATTTGATAATATGGAGTAAATTAGAAAGTTGCTTAAAATTGCATGCTCTATCTGAATCAGGAAAGAAAAAAATTGGGTTCAGTGTCCCTTTAAGTATTTATGGTGTACAATTATCGCCCACAGTGTCTATTCAATCTAAGCTCTGAGTCATACGCTGGTTTAAAATTATGGCAATATAAATATAATCAAATGTGTATATATCTTAATTTATTAGATTTTTTAAACTATATTTATTTTATTTCATCTGTAGCCCCCATCAAAAAAAATCTGCCCAGGTAAAGTAAAGATTGCATAGCAATCCGCCTGTTTAGAGAAGTATATAACAACAAAACACCTTCAATAAGAAGCATAAGGAGGGCATAACTTTATATCATATATAAGAAAAGTGTTATGCAAGGATTGCATTATAACATCCAGAGTTTCACTCTATTCTGAAACAAACAATAGTACATATTGTCCAATGCCGAAGTCCTTCTTTTTGAAATAATACATAATCTGTAATACATATCTATATGACTATTCTAAACAGCTATGAAGTTTTTTGTTCGAAAATGCTTTTCTTTAAAATGGGTTATGGTTTATAAAAAGGCTGCAGGAACAAGCCCAATAGGAGCCGTATTAGGTAATCCTCTGTTTCCAACATGCGGTTACAATTATCTGAGTATAGGAAGTGAAACTGTCTAAATGCATGGGGGTCTCCCTGACAACAATGTACACACTGGTTCTCATTGGCTTTTAGTTACACATGTGACGCAATACGTCACCTGCCGACAAAAAAGCGCCCACTTCTTTACTTTTAAATTTAGACACCGGAGTCCATAACAGCCACCTCTGACTAAGAAGTACTTTATATACTTTGAAACGCGTAAGGTGTTTACAAAGTGGGCGGTTATGCTGATGAGAACTGGTATTTGTATTTGATACAATCTTTTATTTGATATAATTTTGGTCCTAAACTTTTCAACTGTTCATATAAAACTGCATATTGGCGGCTAAGTGAATATATTCAAAAACACGGTTATACCTTATATTACCGTTATCCAGCTTCCCAAGAGTGGATGGGGATTTATTTTGCCTCTTTCTTACCCAATTTTGATGTAGGTTGTAAAGTGTGAGTGCATTTTTGTAAAGTTTTAATAAAATTCTACTGTTATTTTACTATATCCTCACACTATGCGATTTTTATATTTCCTTCAAACTACATCCTGTGGAGTGCAAAGGTCATTCTCAGGTGGATAAAGGATGGTGTCTTGCCTCTTCTGGAGTGTTCATTCCACATAAGAGAAACTATCCCAGCTGTTAAACCGTGGGTAAACGATGGGTGGTGTCAATTGCCTCTCCTGGAGCATTCAATTTACCTCATACGATTGAGGTTCATTCTGGTAAGCCTAAAACCATCTATTGTATAGAGATACCTTCAGTTTGGATCTAAAGTGGAGGTGAAATCTATCCAGATCACAGCATTGAATTGAACTTTCTTAGAGACTTTTACCTCTATATATACACACCCACATAACGTGAAAAAGTCACTCACAGGACTACTTCTATGTTAATGTTTAGCACCCCTAAATTGACTATATCCTTAGATAGGACCACTCAATGCAGTAGAATTACATCATTAACAAATACATAATAAAAAGACAATGCAATAACACTTACTCTGAATTTCAAATAAGCATTAGATTTTTTTATGACAAATTAATTTTTCTCCCATTTTCCAGCCCCCTGTATCATGTGACAGACAACAGCCAATCACAGACTAGTATATGTATAACCTGTGAGCTTGTGCACATGCTCAGTAGGATCTTGTTCCCCATAAAGTATTTATACAAAAGACTGTGCAAAATTTGATAATGGAAATAAATTGGAAAGTGTCTTAAAACTGCATTCTCTATCTGAATCATAAAAGTTCTTTTTGACTTGAGAGTCCTTTTAAACAATGCATTTGATTCCAGGTTAACGGTCAGCAAATTTCATGATGTCATCACTAGGGGCCAGCTGCAATGGTTGCCATTATACTAGCATTAAACAAAATGTGTAACACCCTGCAGGTATGATGTGTAAAATTCAAAACATATTTACTCTGTTTAAAGGGACAATACACTACACTATATTGCAGCAAGATAGCTAATTACTGATGGCAATAAATATACTATGTAAAACCACCCTGGCGATGTAGTGTGTGGCATAAAAAAAATAAAAAAATAGGGTGAGTAGGGCCTAGTGCCAAGAGAGAGAGCGTGATGTATTGAGTCTGAAGGGGGGGGAGGTTGTATTGAGGGAAGCAAACAGTTTGCGCTCTGCTGCATGGGGGGGTGACCGTGACCGTGTCCGTCCGGGTTCTGTCCACCAGACTGCTTGTGAGCTGTTCCCTCTGCCTGCGCAGACCCTACCCACTCTCTCTCTAATTATGAGAAAGCCCAGGATAAATATGGACCAATAATTCAAGAAAACAGAGAAATTGCGGGCTGTACCAAAGGAGAGCAATTCAAATCCAAAACGTTTTATTTCGAACATAGTTAAAAGAACAGTTTCCAAAGCACACACATAGGTAAACATACAACCTCAGCACACAGGAGCTACCTCCGATGCGTTTCCTGCTAAAACAAGCACTTCATCAGGGATTTTTTTTAAATATGGACCATGCAGGGAGAGGGAACAGCAAGGCAAGCTACACTCTGGTGTGCTGGAGGCCCGACTGCCTCAGTGAGACTGAGACTGGAGGTGGAGCAGAGGCCAAGACTCTGCAGAGGGGGGGGTTACCAGGGCACAAACCACACACTGCACTGTGTTCTACTGTGCTGCTCTGTCAGAGAGGGTGAGTAGGGGCTAGCTGGGCGGACCTGAGGGCAGCCAGTGACAAGAGAACCAGGTCAGCACTACATAGGGGCTGGTCCTTTGCAGCAAGTTTAAAGAATGGAAAACTGGACAGCATGGGAGACTATAAGGAGTCTGGCTGGCAAATGCATATCAACAGTCAGAGTCTGATCCTGTTGTATGGATCATAGCACTGTTCACTGTTTTGGAGATAGGCAGGCCAACCTGGCCACTGGTTTTAGCTAAGTTTACATGTTAACAGTAGTTATGCAGTAGAGGCTAATTTAAGGTAACAGCCAATCAGGCTTGTCGTATGATTGGTGGCAGCGTATGAGCCGATAATCATACAACAAGCTTATACAGTTGTGAGTAGCTCCTATTTGGATTTACAAGTTAACTAAAGTTGATACATACTACACTATAAGAAGTTTTTGGGGTACAAGTTTTTTATGCAGTGTATGCTGCTGTTTCCGCGAGAGCCTTCTGATTGACACCCCCTGCTTGCGGCCAATTGGCCATGAATCTGCAAGGGGGCTGCATTGCACAAGCATTTCACAAGAAATGCTTGTTCAATGATAAATGCAGACAGCGTATGCTGTCTATATTTATCGATGTCGGGCGGACATGATCCACTACAGCTGATCATGTCCGCCCGACATTTGATAAATCTACCCCTCTGTCTCTTTCAGGAGTAATGGGAATATATACTGGATGCTAATTGGGAGTGATATCCTGTATTTAAAGAGACTATTTCACGTATTTATAATCACACATATTATTATTGTTTGATATTCACCATTCTTGCAAATATATATATATATATATATATATATATATATGTGTGTGTGAAAAATCAAGAATCCCAGCCAATGAGTCTTAGAATAAAGAAGTTTTTATTCTTCAACAAAGGATATGTTCCAGTGTGATCTTTCACACTATGCAATTATAACAAACATAGGGGAAACGTCTGATGTAAGTTCATTCAGATCCACACATACCCCATCCACCAAACACATCCGTATCCAACACTCAGCACAAAATATAAAAAGTAAAAATCAAAAAATAATAATAATACAAAAAGTGAAAACTTCACTATCACTCCCAGGGCGTCCCCAGGGAGTGTGAACAGACACCAACAGACTAGGACTCTATTAATATTGGAACCATCAGAGAGTGTCCGCTAGATCCGTAACTCTATATTATATAGAACAAGAATGTCTCGTTATGTTGCGGGAACTCCAACTGTAACAGTGTGTGGTCACTTGAAATCATAAGCAAATAACTTGTTGCCAATATATTAGAGCAGTCACAGAAAACACAACATGTTACAGTATTTGTAATCCATAGTAGGTAATTCCTACAGAGACCTCAATGACATATCTTGTAGCTGTGTCAATGTTACGGTTCAAATGTCCCTCCAACCTGCCCTGCTTCTGGCCACATAACGTGTAGTGGGGAGCTGTAAACGTAATTTCGGCCCAAACACACACTCTCTCAAAACTTCACTCACGGTATCCTATACTACACCATATGTGTGGTTCCTTACTGAAAAGGGGATGCAATATGGCCCAAATTAGCTTCTACAAAAGCTGCGAGTATCTCATACCCTCATGGCAGCTTGTAGCCTTTGGCTTGTTCGAATCAAAGAAAATACATGGATAACAGTGTTACCTCCTTCGGTATATGTATACTTTCCAGGTGATACCGTGAGACTCGGTCCTCGCCGTATATCTTCAGTGTGGTTATTAGGACCCTCCAATGCAGAACTCTAGTCTCACCTCACATATTGAGTAGGCATATGTCATAAACAATTTCTGTGGCTCGGACAGCAGGATAGACAGGTCTCAGTGGTGGCGTCTGACCGTTCCGACGCGCGTTTCGGGACTCCGCCCCTTTCTCAAGGAATTTGTAAGTATTGGTGGGGAGGTGCAACTTAAACAGAATCGTATGTAACCCTATTGGGTAATTGCATACACACCTCCACTCTGACATCACGCTATACACATACGAATTTGTTATCATTGCCTAGTTTGAAAACGAATGTATCTCAGACTCACAAATAGTTACCAGATATAACACAATGAACATTATGATTGTTGAAAAAACAAAATCCCGTAAAACCCGCCATTCAGTGCCAAAGCACGATATATTTCAAGACAAAGCCTATATATATAACCGAATGTGTACATAAAGGAAACAAACATAAAACAAATACTACAGCTTAATAACTTCTCATAATACCAATACAAAAACTACCAATGTAAACTCAAGATTAATTCTACGATATCTGTCATGAATCACAACTTAATAAATGAACTCCCCGTTACTGGTATTCTAAGCATAGACTACCAGTGTAAATTAAACTATATCTGCTGCCATATGTGGCGACTCAATTACGGGGATCCCTATACCGGATACCCTCTCTTCATACAAATTCGAAAGTACACTTATATAAAGTTTAAACAGTAATTTAACTGAAATATATCCCCCACACAGGAAGACGTCTCCCAGGGGTCTCAAAAGAATTTATTCTTACCTTATTTTATGTTAATTCACGAAATCATATCTTATTTGACAGATGAGTCACACAGAGGTAATTAATCCACATAAAGTATAAAGAAACAGCCAGTAATATTTTTATAAGAAAATTATCAGATTTCCGGCTATTTCTTGTATGAATTGTGCTCTTTGTCATTCTATGTTACAAGGGGATCATATTACCCATCCACTCTAGGGTAAAAGGATTCCAATCAATGGAAGGTTCTCCTGTAATTCTAAATATGCCATATATGTCATTAAGTGCCCGTGTGGCCTGGCATATGTAGGAGAGACCACCCAGACTGTCCGTGATAGGATACGTCAACACAAAGCAGCTATAGGTAAGGATGATGAAGACGCACCTGTGGCCCACCATTTTACTCGATTTGCACACAACAAGAGTCAGTTGCGGTTTCAAGTCATTGATGGGGTCCCCCCTTTGCGTAGAGGAGGGGACAGACAAAAAATATTATTTAGAAAAGAAGCACAGTGGATTAGACAATTAGATACCATGGTCCCCAAAGGCTTGAATAGAGATATTTCCTGGGGAAATTTCATTTGAGCTATAATGCTTGCATTTTCTAATTTGTTGAGTTTCTCTATTTTCATTCTTGTAGGTATTAATAGAATGTGTTCCTCTTCTAGGTATGGATAGTGAAGGAGAAAAAGAAGTGGATTCGAACACTGTCCCATTTGGATTTAAAGATTGAATAATTAATATATTCGATCTTTATGATATACATACACAGTACCTTTTGAGACGTTGTATAGGTCTGACATGGTCTTGTGACAATCAGATACTATACATGACTTTCAGTTCCCTGCACATAAGAAATAGCCGGAAATCTGATAATTTTCTTATAAAAATATTACTGGCTGTTTCTTTATACTTTATGTGGATTAATTACCTCTGTGTGACTCATCTGTCAAATAAGATATGATTTCGTGAATTAACATAAAATAAGGTAAGAATAAATTCTTTTGAGACCCCTGGGAGACGTCTTCCTGTGTGGGGGATATATTTCAGTTAAATTACTGTTTAAACTTTATATAAGTGTACTTTCGAATTTGTATGAAGAGAGGGTATCCGGTATAGGGATCCCCGTAATTGAGTCGCCACATATGGCAGCAGATATACAGGGAGTGCAGAATTATTAGGCAAATGAGTATTTTGACCACATCATCCTCTTTATGCATGTTGTCTTACTCCAAGCTGTATAGGCTCGAAAGCCTACTACCAATTAAGCATATTAGGTGATGTGCATCTCTGTAATGAGAAGGGGTGTGGTCTAATGACATCAACACCCTATATCAGGTGTGCATAATTATTAGGCAACTTCCTTTCCTTTGGCAAAATGGGTCAAAAGAAGGACTTGACAGGCTCAGAAAAGTCAAAAATAGTGAGATATCTTGCAGAGGGATGCAGCACTCTTAAAATTGCAAAGCTTCTGAAGCGTGATCATCGAACAATCAAGCGTTTCATTCAAAATAGTCAACAGGGTCGCAAGAAGCGTGTGGAAAAACCAAGGCGCAAAATAACTGCCCATGAACTGAGAAAAGTCAAGCGTGCAGCTGCCAAGATGCCACTTGCCACCAGTTTGGCCATATTTCAGAGCTGCAACATCACTGGAGTGCCCAAAAGCACAAGGTGTGCAATACTCAGAGACATGGCCAAGGTAAGAAAGGCTGAAAGACGACCACCACTGAACAAGACACACAAGCTGAAACGTCAAGACTGGGCCAAGAAATATCTCAAGACTGATTTTTCTAAGGTTTTATGGACTGATGAAATGAGAGTGAGTCTTGATGGGCCAGATGGATGGGCCCGTGGCTGGATTGGTAAAGGGCAGAGAGCTCCAGTCCGACTCAGACGCCAGCAAGGTGGAGGTGGAGTACTGGTTTGGGCTGGTATCATCAAAGATGAGCTTGTGGGGCCTTTTCGGGTTGAGGATGGAGTCAAGCTCAACTCCCAGTCCTACTGCCAGTTTCTGGAAGACACCTTCTTCAAGCAGTGGTACAGGAAGAAGTCTGCATCCTTCAAGAAAAACATGATTTTCATACAGGACAATGCTCCATCACACGCGTCCAAGTACTCCACAGCGTGGCTGGCAAGAAAAGGTATAAAAGAAGAAAATCTAATGACATGGCCTCCTTGTTCACCTGATCTGAACCCCATTGAGAACCTGTGGTCCATCATCAAATGTGAGATTTACAAGGAGGGAAAACAGTACACCTCTCTGAACAGTGTCTGGGAGGCTGTGGTTGCTGCTGCACGCAATGTTGATGGTGAACAGATCAAAACACTGACAGAATCCATGGATGGCAGGCTTTTGAGTGTCCTTGCAAAGAATGGTGGCTATATTGGTCACTGATTTGTTTCTGTTTTGTTTTCGAATGTCAGAAATGTATATTTGTGAATGTTGAGATGTTATATTGGTTTCACTGGTAAAAATAAATAATTGAAATGGGTATATATTTGTTTTTTGTTAAGTTGCCTAATAATTATGCACAGTAATAGTCACCTGCACACACAGATATCCCCCTAAAATAGCTAAAACTAAAAACAAACTAAAAACTACTTCCAAAAATATTCAGCTTTGATATTAATGAGTTTTTTGGGTTCATTGAGAACATGGTTGTTGTTCAATAATAAAATTAATCCTCAAAAATACAACTTGCCTGATAATTCTGCACTCCCTGTAGTTTAATTTACACTGGTAGTCTATGCTTAGAATACCAGTAACGGGGAGTTCATTTATTAAGTTGCGATTCATGACAGATATCGTAGAATTAATCTTGAGTTTACATTGGTAGTTTTTGTATTGGTATTATGAGAAGTTATTAAGCTGTAGTATTCGTTTTATGTTTGTTTCCTTTATGTACACATTCGGTTATATATATAGGCTTTGTCTTGAAATATATCGTGCTTTGGCACTGAATGGCGGGTTTTACGGGATTTTGGTTTTTCAACAATCATAATGTTCATTGTGTTATATCTGGTAACTATTTGTGAGTCTGAGATACATTCGTTTTCAAACTAGGCAATGATAACAAATTCGTATGTGTATAGCGTGATGTCAGAGTGGAGGTGTGTATGCAATTACCCAATAGGGTTACATACGATTCTGTTTAAGTTGCACCTCCCCACCAATACTTGCAAATTCCTTGAGAAAGGGGCGGAGTCCCGAAACACGCGTCGGAACGGTCAGACGCCACCACTGAGACCTGTCTATCCTGCTGTCCGAGCCACAGAAATTGTTTATGACATATGCCTACTCAATATGTGAGGTGAGACTAGAGTTCTGCATTGGAGGGTCCTAATAACCACACTGAAGATATACGGCGAGGACCGAGTCTCACGGTATCACCTGGAAAGTATACATATACCGAAGGAGGTAACACTGTTATCCATGTATTTTCTTTGATTCGAAAAAGCCAAAGGCTACAAGCTGCCATGAGGGTATGAGATACTCGCAGGTTTTGTAGAAGCTAATTTGGGCCATATTGCATCCCCTTTTCAGTAAGGAACCACACATATGGTGTAGTATAGGATACCGTGAGTGAAGTTTTGAGAGAGTGTGTGTTTGGGCCGAAATTACGTTTACAGCTCCCCACTACACGTTATGTGGCCAGAAGCAGGGCAGTTTGGAGGGACATTTGAACCGTAACATTGACACAGCTACAAGATATGTCATTGAGGTCTCTGTAGGAATTACCTACTATGGATTACAAATACTGTAACATGTTGTGTTTTCTGTGACTGCTCTAATATATTGGCAACAAGTTATTTGCTTATGATTTCAAGTGACCACACACTGTTAAAGTTGGAGTACCCGCAACATAACGAGACATTCTTGTTCTATATAATATAGAGTTACGGATCTAGCGGACACTCTCTGATGGTTCCAATATGAATAGAGTCCTAGTCTGGTGGTGTCTGTTCACACTCCCTGGGGACGCCCTGGGAGTGATAGTGAAGTTTTCACTTTTTGTATTATTATTATTTTTTGATTTTTACTTTTTATATTTTGTGCTGAGTGTTGGATACGGATGTGTTTGGTGGATGGGGTATGTGTGGATCTGAATGAACTTACATCAGACGTTTCCCTTATGTTTGTTATAATTGCATAGTGTGAAAGATCACACTGGAACATATCCTTTGTTGAAGAATAAAAACTTCTTTATTCTAAGACTCATTGGCTGGGATTCTTGATTTTTCTCATTATTATATAGTCTGGGACCGGACTTTATCCCGTGCCTGAGCATATTACCTAATAATTGGGTGGTGCGGTCACATCATATTTCACATATATATATATGTGTGTATGTGTGCGTGCGCGTATATATATATATTTATTTGTCAGCTTAAAAGGGACAGTCAAGTCCAAACAAAACCTTCATGATTCAGATAGGGCATGTAATTTTATACAACTTTCCAATTTACTTTTATCACCAATTTTGATTTATTCTCTTGGTATTCTTAGTTGAAAACTAAAACTAAACCTAGGAGGTTCATATGCTAATTTCTTAGACCTTGAAGGCCGCCTCTAATCTAAATGCATTTTGATAGTTTTTCACCACTAGAGGACATTAGTTCATGTGTTTCATATAGATAACATTGAGCTCATGCACATGAATTTACCATGGAGACAGCTCTTATTGGCTAAACGGCAAGTCTGTCAAAAGAACTGAAATAAGGGGGCAGTCTGCTGAGGCTTAGATACAAGGTAATTACAGAGGTAAAACGTGTATTATTATAACTGTGTTGGTTATGCAAAACTGGGGAATGGGTAATAAAGGGATTATCTATATTTTTAAACAACAACAATTCTGGTGTTGACTGTTCCTTTAATTAAATATTAAAATGACTTGCTATTAATCTTCTTAAAACACATGTGTTATGTAAATGTGCAAAAAAAAATAGTTATCACAAAATTACAGATCAGTTGGTTTCATCTGTGATAAGGACAGTGTACAGTAAAAAATTTTTTTGCTTAGTGTGTTTACAATGACTTGTTATACCATCAGCAGAGTATAAAGTGTATAAAAAATTGCTTCAGTAGGTTTATTTTTTGTATATGTAATAGCTGGTTTTGTTCTTTGAAACCACAACTGCTAAAAAGAATGGGTTGAGCTTGCAGGAAAATCAAATTTGTATTTTACCATTTTCTGTAAACACACATGCTTCTTTATATTATCTCTGTCTGTATACCACAGCCCAATACTTAAAGAGAACTATTGAAAATTAACATTTTATTACTTTGCTCTCCCAACCCCGACAGGGAGTGCAATTTCTTCTGCTGGCTACGTTTCCACAGCATTTCTATAGCCTATACTTAAGTATAGAAACACTCAGTCATATTTAGTTTTCACTAATCTCTTGCTTTAAGGCTAGTGGCATATTCCTTTTGCATGCTAACCATTTGTTAAATAATATGGTTGACCATGACACACCACACATCTTTAAATAGATACTGAACCCAAATCGTTTATTTCATGATTCAGATAGAGCATGCAATTTTAAGCAACACTCTAATTTACTCCTATTATCATTTTTTCTTCGTTGTCTTGCTATCTTCATTTGAAAAGGCAGGAATCTAAGGTTAGGAGCCAGCCCATTTTTGGTTCAGCACCTGGCTAGCGCTTGCTGATTGGTGGCTAAATGTAGCCACCAATCAGCAAGCGCTATCCAGGGTACTGAACAAAAAATAGACCGGCTCCTAAACTTAGATTACTGCTTTTTCTAATAAAGATAGCAAGAGAAAGAAGAAAATTTGATAATAGGAGTGAAGTAGAATGTTGCATGCTCTATTGGTATCATGAAAGAAAAGATTTGGCTTTAGTATCCCTTTAACCAAAGGTGCGGGGGGGGGGTGGGGGCTCTGACCAATGGTTTTGTAAGGGGCCCAAAAATTTCTAATGGTGGCCCTGCACATTTGTATGCATGTATTATGAGCATTAGGGGTTAAATGAATTCAATGTTTTACTTTTACAAGTGGCAAAATGTCATTGTGCCCAAGAAACTGAAACCTAAGTTTTTTTAGATAGGGAGTCAATGTTAGATGCAGTTCAAACTTACAAAATATACGGCTGGATTACAAGTTTTTGTCGATAAGGCTTGCGGGGCTAACGCTCTTTTTTTTCTTACAGCTCCCTTTAAAAAACGCTGGTATTATGAGTTTTCTGCAAGCCAGCGTTAGCCTCAGAAAAGTGAGCGTTGAGCAAAATTTAGCTCCACATCTCACCTCGATACCAGCTTTGCTTACGGTAGCGTTAAACTGGCAAAACGTGCTCATGCACGATTTCCCCATAGGAAACAATGGGGCTGAGCTGGCTGGAAAAAAACCTAGCACCTGCAAAAAAGCAGCCCCATTGTTTCCTATGGGGAAATACTTTTTACGTCTACACCTAACACCCTAACATGAACCCCCGAGTCTAAACACCCCTAATATTACACTTATTAACCCCTAATCTGCCGCCCCCGACATTGCCGACCCCTGCATTATATTAACCCCTAATCTGCCGCTCCGGACCCCGCCGCCACCTACATTATATTTATTAACCCCTAATCTGCACCCACCAACGTTGCCGCAACTATATTAAATTTATTAACCCTAATCTGCCGCCGCCAACGTCGCTGCCACTATAATAAAGTTATTAACCCCTAAACCGAAGTCTAACCCTAACCCTAACACCCCTAACTTAAATATAATTTAAACTAAATTAATTTAACATAATTAAATAAATTATTCCTATTTAAAATTAAATACTTACCGATAAAATAAACCCTAAGCTAGCTACAATATAACTAATAGTTACATTGTAGCTAGCTTAGGGTTTATTTTTATTTTACAGGCAACTTTGTATTTATTTTAACTAGGTACAATAGTTATTAAATAGTTATTAACTATTTAATAACTAGCTAGCTAAAATAAGTACAAAATTACCTGTAAAATAAATCCTAACCTAAGTTACAATTACACCTAACACTACACTATCATTAAACTAATTTCCTAAACTACCTACAATTAATTACAATTGAATAAAATAAACTAAATTAGGGAAAAAAACACACTAAATTACAGAAAATAAAAAAAGAATTACAAGAATTTTAAACTAATTACACCTAATCTAATCCCCCTATCAAAATAAAAAAGCCCCCAAAATAATAACATTTCCCTACCCTATACTAAATTACAAATTGCCCTTAAAAGGGCCTTTTGCGGGGCATTGCCCCAAAGTAATCAGCTCTTTCACCTGTAAAAAAAAAATACAATACCCCCCCCAACATTACAACTCACCACCAACACACCCCTACTCTAAAACCCACCCAATCCCCCCTTAAAAAAACCTAACACTAACCCCCTGAAGATCACCCTACCTTGAGCCGTCTTCACCCAGCTGGGCACAAGTGGTCCTCCAGAGGGTCCGAAGT
This sequence comes from Bombina bombina, assembly GCF_027579735.1. Taxonomy (NCBI): domain Eukaryota; kingdom Metazoa; phylum Chordata; class Amphibia; order Anura; family Bombinatoridae; genus Bombina; species Bombina bombina. Next base: position 562,893,182 of record NC_069503.1, read on the forward strand.
CTTCATTCGATTGGGGCAGAAGAGGTCCTCCAGACGGCAGAAGGCTTCATCCAGGTGGCATCTTCTATCTTCATCCTTCCGGAGCGGAGCGGGTCCATCTTCAATCCAGCCGACGCGGAGCATCCTCTTCAAACGAAGTCCTAACGAAGAATGAAGGTTCCTTTATATGACGTCATCCAAGATGGCGTCCCTTGAATTCCGATTGGCTTATAGGATTCTATCAGCCAATTGGAATTAAGGTAGGAAAAATCCTATTGGCTGATGCTATCAGCCAATCGGATTGAAGTTCAATCCGATTGGCTGATCCAATCAGCCAATAGGATTGACCTCGCATTCTATTGGCTGATTGGAACAGCCAATAGAATGTGAGGTCAATCCTATTGGCTGATTGGATCAGCCAATTGGATTGAACTTCAATCCGATTGGCTGATAGCATCAGCCAATAGGATTTTTCCTACCTTAATTCCGATTGGCTGATAGGATTCTATCAGCCAATCGGAATTCAAGGGACGCCATCTTGGATGACGTCATTTAAAGGAACCCTTATTCTTCGTTAGGACTTCGTTTGAAGAGGATGCTCCGCGTCGGCTGGATTGAAGATGGACCCGCTCCGCTCCGGAAGGATGAAGATAGAAGATGCCGCCTGGATGAAGCCGTCTGGAGGACCTCTTCTGCCCCGATCGGATGAAGACTTCTGACCCTCTGGAGGACCACTTGTGCCCGGCTGGGTGAAGACGGCTCAAGGTAGTGTGATCTTCAGGGGGTTAGTGTTAGGTTTTTTTAAGGGGGGATTGGGTGGGTTTTAGAGTAGGGGTGTGTGGGTGGTGGGTTGTAATGTTGGGGGGTATTGTATTTTTTTTTTTACAGGTGAAAGAGCTGATTACTTTGGGGAAATGCCCCGCAAAAGGCCCTTTTAAGGGCTATTTGTAATTTAGTATAGGGTAGGGAAATTTTATTATTTTGGGGGGCTTTTTTATTTTGATAGGGGGATTAGAATAGGTGTAATTAGTTTAAAATTCTTGTAATTCTTTTTTTCTTTTCTGTAATTTAGTGTTTTTTTTCTCGTAATTTAGTTTATTTCATTTAATTGTAATTAATTGTAGGTACTTTAGGTAATTAGTTTAATGACAGTGTAGTGTTAGGTGTAATTGTAACTTAGGTTAGGATTTATTTTACAGGTAATTTTGTACTTATTTTAGCTGTAAAATAAAAATAAACCCTAAGCTAGATACAAATGTAACTATTAGTTATATTGTAGCTAGCTTAGGGTTTATTTTATCAGTAAGTATTTAGTTTTAAATAGGATTAATTTATTTAATTATGTTAAATTAATTTCGTTTAATTTAAATTATATTTAAGTTAGGGGGGGTTAGGGTTAGACTTAGGTTTAGGGGTTAATAACTATTATAGTAGCCGCAACGTTGGGGTCGGAAGATTAGGGGTTAATAAATGTAGTCAGGTGTTGGCGACGGGGGGGGGGCAGATTAGGGGGTCAATAAAATTTAACTAGTGTTTGCGAGGCGGGAGTGCGGCGGTTTAGGAGTTAATACATTTATTAAAGTGGCAGCGAATTCCGGTTGGCAGATTAGGGGTTAATAATTGTAGGTAGGTGGCGGCGATGTTGGGGGGCAGATTAGGGGTTAATAAGTATAATGTAGGTGTCGGCGATGTTAGGGGCAGCAGATTAGGGGTTCATAGGTATAATGTAGGTGTTGGCGATGTCTGGTCAGCAGATTAGGGGTTAAAAATTGTTATTTTAGTGTTTGCGATGTGGGGGGGGGCTCGGTTTAGGGGTTAAAAGGTAGTTTATGGGTGTTAGTGTACTTTGTAGCACTTTAGTTAAGAGTTTTATGGGCTAACACCGGAACATAAAGCTCTTAACTACTGACTTTTAAATGCGGTAGGAGTCTTGGAGGTAGAGGCTTTACCACTCACTTCTTCCAAGACTTGTAATACCAGCGTTATGCAAGTCCCATTAAAAAGATAGGATACGCAATTGACGTAAGGGGATATGCGGTAGCCTCGAGTCGCGGAAGAAAAGTGAGCGGTACACCTGTACCTGCCTGACTCGTAATACCAGCGGGCATTAAAAAGCAGCGTTGGGACCCCTCAACGCTGCTTTTTAAGGCTAACGCCAAACTCGTAATATAGATGATATATTTTTTAAAAAAAACAAACAAGTTAAGAGTCCTAGATGTCAATTTTTTCTCTGGGAACATAAAGAGAGTCGACAACTTTTTGCAAAGACAAGAACATTTTGTAACCGAACAATAGCTCCATCTTACGTAAATAGTTTTCTTGTAACATATATTCTATAGGGTTTTTTTATTTTTTATTACTGAGTTTATTATAATGAAGTGAATATATAAAAAAAAGAAAAACAGTATTAACAGTAACTCGTATTAATAGCATTTACAAATCAACTTCTCCATAAAAAAGGGTACATATGACATAATTAATGAAAATGCAATAATCAATATTTTCTTAGATATATCTACAAAAATAAATAATAAAAATAATGAAAACATTGTTTGGAATAGAAAAGTTATTCTTGCAAAATAACTATTTTAAATATAGGTGCATATTGTAAATCATTCAAAATAATTATACCTGGTTCAAGTGCTTCCATATCTTGGTAATAAAACATGATGTGACGAACTCCTCCACTTGCAAAAAACTGGTCAATTCGCTCAATCTACGTCAGAGACAAAAACAAAATAAAAACAACAACAAAAAGATTTCTGTTAAAAAATGCTAATAATCTGTACAGAATGCATTACTTGTAAGTGTAGTTACAAATTTTAAATTAACATTTTGTAGACATTAAAATGAGTCACTAAAGACAAACAAGTTGTAACCCAAAAGATCTGGATTTAAAGGGACACTGAACCCAAATTTTTTCTTTTGTGATTCAGATAGAGCATGCAATTTTAAGCAACTTTCTAATTTACTCCTATTATCAATTTTTCTTCGTTCTCTTGCTATCTTTTTTTTTTTTAAAAAAAGAAAGCATCTTAGCTTTTTTTGGTTCAGTACTCTGGACAGCATTTTCTTTATTGGTGGATGAATATATCCACCAATCAGCAAGGACTACCCAGGTTGTTCACCAAAAATGGGCCGGCATTTAAACTTAAATTCTTGCATTTCAAATACAGATACTAAAAGAAGGAGGAAAATTTGATAATAGGAGTAAATTAGAAAGTTGCTTAAAATTTCACGCTCTATCTGAATCACAAAAGAAAAAATGTGGGTTCAGTGTCCCTTTAAATTTAAATATTAAAGTGATGGTAAACTTTCCCTTTATATAAACAGATCCAGAATGTTAGCAATATTTTAGATGGAGTTTAATTCATCAGTTGCAATGAAGATGAGCTATAAAAATGACTTTTTAATGTAAGTGCTGAAATTCTAATAACCCACGCTCTGGTCGCCCACTTCAAAAGTAATTGTTTTTTGTGTGCCAATGGTTTGAACTGTTCTTTAATCAGCACTCTAGCCAAATGGCACTCACACATTTTTTTTTTTTGTAGCTAGAAAGCTGATTGGAGAATAGTTAAAAAAATATTACTTTTAAAGTGGGTGGCAGGGTATTAGAATTTCATAGCTAAAAAGTAAAAAGTAAGTTATAGCGCATCTTCATTACAACTAATGAATTAAACACCATCTAGAATATAACTTATATTCAGGATCTGTTTATATAAAGGGGAAAGCTTACCATCACTTTAAGATGTGTTGGGTTGCAAAGGGGGTTTTAGAAAATTATGTTAATTCAACTTTCATTCTAATACAATATTTAGTAAAAAATAAATGCCAGCTACAGCATTCTGAATATATTCTATTGCAGTGCTCCTTTGTTAAAAACAAAACTGTTAAATCAAAGTACACCTAAAAAGAAACAGACGCCTAGATTTAGAGTTCTGCGTTAGCCGTCAAAAGCAGCGTTAAGGGGTCCTAACGCTGCTTTTTACCGCCCGCTGGTATTTAGAGTCAGTCAGGAAAGGGTCTAACGCTCACTTTCCAGCCGCAAATTTTTCCATACCGCAGATCCCCTTACGCCAATTGCGTATCCTATCTTTTCAATGGGATCTTCCTAACGCCGGTATTTAGAGTCTTGGCTGAAGTGAGCGTTAGAACGACAAAACTCCAGCCACAGAAAAAAGTCAGGAGTTAAGAGCTTTATGGGCTAACGCCAGTTTATAAAGCTCTTAACTACTGTGCTCTAAAGTACACTAACACCCATAAACTACCTATGTACCCCTAAACCGAGGCCCCCCCCACATCGCCGCCACTCTAATAAAAACATTTAACCCCTAATCTGCCGACCGCACACTGCCGCCACATACATTATCCCTATGTACCCCTAATCTGCTGCCCCTAACATCGCCGACACCTACATAATATTTATTAACCCCTAATCTGACCCCGCAATGTCGCCGCTACCTTACCTACACTTATTAACCCCTAATCTGCCGACCGGACCTCGCCGCCACTATAATAAATGTATTAACCCCAAAACCGCCGCACTCCTGCCTCAAAAACCCTATAATAAATAGTATTAACCCCTAATCTGCCCTCCCTAACATCTTTGACACCTAACTTCAAGTATTAACCCCTAATCTGACGACCGGACCTCGCCGCTACTCTAATAAATGTTATTAACTATTTAATAGCTACCTAGTTAAAATAATAACAAAATTACCTGTAAAATAAATCCTAACCTAAGTTACAATTAAACCTAACACTACACTATCAATAAATAAACTAAACTACCTACAATTACCTACAATTAAATCAACTAAACTAAATTACAAAAAAAAAAAACACTAAATTACAAAAATAAAAAAAGATTACAAGAATTTTAAACTAATTACACCTACTCTAAGCCCCCTAAACAAAAAAAACAAAGCCCCCCAAAATAAAAAAATGCCCTACCCTATTCTAAAATAAAAAGTTAACAGCTCTATTACCTTACCCGCCCTTAAAAGGGCTTTTTGCGGGGCATGCCCCAAAGAAATCAGCTCTTTTGCCTGTAAAAAAAAACATACAATACCCCCCCAACATTACAACCCACCACCCACATACCCCTAATCTAACCCACCCAAACCCCCCTTAAAAAACCTAACACTAAGCCCCTGAAGATCTCCCTACCTTGTATTCACCTAGCCGGGTATCACTGATCCGTCCAGAAGAGGTCCTCCAGAGGGTCCGAAGTCTTCATCCTATCCTGCCAGAAGAGGTCCTCCAGAGGCTCGGAAGTCTTCATCCAGACGGCATCTTCTATCTTCTTCCATCCGGAGTGGAGCGCGTCCATCTTGAAGCAGCCGGCGTGGATCCATCCTCTTCTAACGATGTCCTAAGTCTGAATGAAGGTTCCTTTAAATGTCATCATCCAAGATGGCGTCCCTCGAATTCCAATTGGCTGATAGGATTCTATCAGCCAATCGGAATTAAGGTAGGAAAAATCTGATTGGCTGATTGAATCAGCCAATCAGATTCAAGTTCAATCGAATTGGTTGATCCAATCAGCCAATCAGATTGAGCTTGCATTCTATTGGCTGATCGGAACAGCCAATAGAATGCGAGCTCAATCTGATTGGCTGATTGGATCAGCCAATCCGATTGAACTTGAATCTGATTGGCTGATTCAATCAGCCAATCAGATTTTTCCTACCTTAATTCCGATTGGCTGATAGAATCCCATCAGCCAATCAGAATTCGAGGCACGCCATCTTGGATGACATCATTTAAAGGAACCTTCATTAGGACTTAAGACGTCGTTAGAAGAGGATGGATCCGCGCCGGCTGCTTCAAGATGGACCCGCTCCGCTCCGGATGGAAGAAAATAGAAGATGCCGCCTCGATGAAGATTTCCGAGCCTCTGGAGGACCTCTTCTGGCCGGATAGGATGAAGACTTCGGACCCTCTGTAGGACCTCTTCTGGACGGATCGGTGATACCGGCTGGGTGAATACAAGGTAGGGAGATCTTCAGGGGCTTAGTGTTTTTTAAGGGGGGTTTGGGTGGGTTGTAATGTTGGGGGGGGTATTGTATGGGTTTTTTTTACAGGCAAAAGAGCTGATTTCTTTGGGGCATGCCCCACAAAAAGCCCTTTTAAGGGCTGGTAAGGTAATAGAGCTGTTAACTTTTTATTTTAGAATAGGGTAGGGCATTTTTTTATTTTGGGGGGCTTTGTTTTTTTTAGGGGGCTTAGAGTAGGTGTAATTAGTTTAACATTCTTGTAATCTTTTTTTATTTTTTGTAATTTAGTGTTTTTTTTTGGTAATTTAGTTTAGTTGATTTAATTGTAGGTAATTGTAGGTAGTTTAGGTAATTAGTTTAATTTATTTATTGATAGTGTAGTGTTAGGTTTAATTGTAACTTAGGTTAGGATTTATTTTACAGGTAATTTTGTTATTATTTTAACTAGGTAGCTATTAAATAGTTAATAACTATTTAATAGCTATTGTACCTAGTTAAAATAAATACAAAGTTGCCTGTAAAATAAATATGAATCCTAAAATACCTACAATATAATTATTCGTTATATTGTAGCTATATTAGGATTTATTTTACAGGTAAGTATTTAGCTTTAAATAGGAATAATTTATTTAATATGATTTAATTTATTTTGTTAGATAAAAATTATATTTAACTTAGGGGGGTGTTAGTGTTAGGGTTAGACTTAGCTTTAGGGGTTAATACATTTATTAGAGTAGCGGCGAGGTCCGGTCGGCAGATTAGGGGTTAATACTTGAAGTTAGGTGTCAAAGATGTTAGGGAGGGCAGATTAGGGGTTAATACTGTTTATTATAGGGTTTTTGAGGTGGAAGTGCGGCGGTTTAGGGGTTAATACATTTTTAATAGTGGCGGCGAGGTCCGGTCGGCAGATTAGGGGTTAATAAGTGTAGGTAAGGTAGCGGCGATGTTGGGGGGGCAGATTAGGGGTTAATAAATATTATGTAGGTGTCGGCGATGTTAGGGGCAGCAGATTAGGGGTACATAGGGATAATGTAGGTTGCGGCGGTGTCCAGAGCGGAATATTAGGGGTTAATAATAAAATGCAGGTGTCAGCGATAGCGGGGGCTGCAGATTAGGGGTGTTTAGACTCGGGGTTCATGTTAGGGTGTTAGGTGCAGACTTAGGAAGTGTTTCCCCATAGGAAACAATGGGGCTGCGTTAGGAGCTTAACGCTGCTTTTTTGCAGGTGTTAGGTTTTTTTTGTAGCTCAAACTGCCCCATTGTTTCCCATGGGGGAATCGTGCACGAGCACGTTTTTCCAGCTGGCCGCTACCGTAAGCAACGCTGGTATTTAGAGTTGAAGTGGTGGTAAATATGCCTCTACGCTCCCTTTTTGGAGCCTAACGCAGCCCTTCAGAGAACTCTAAATACCAGCGTTATTTAAAAGGTGCAGGGGAAAAAAAACATGCTTAGCTAACGCACCCCTTTGGCCGCAAAACTCTAAATCTAGCAGAGAGTGTTAAAAAAACAGCAAACACCTTACTTGTTTTCTTGCATAATGAGCAGTTACATATTCTCAATGTAGCCCTGTCCCCAGTGTGAAACAAAGCTGACATATTTGAAACTTATGTTACAATCTGACTGATCTAGGCATGTGCAAGTCTGACTCCCTATTATCTAGTCTATTCACTTAATAGTAACCAGCCTTGAAGTTTTGTAACATAGAGCTAAGATAAACCTTCTTGCAGAGGCCCCCTCTTCGTTGTAAGGCTATGACAGGAAGTAAAGTACACTGCACACGTGGGGGAAAAAAGAAAAAGTAAAATCCATTTAAATAAATACATTTTATAACTCCTTTATAACTCATCAAGTCATATGATTACTGTACTGCACTCTGTGAGCCATGTTCAGTTTGCAAGTTAGGACATGTTTCTGCATGTTAGGACTTGCTTTCTTAGATTTTGAAGATTTGTTATGCTTTCCTGACTTGGTGGTGTAGTTTCATCATGGCTCGTAAACGCCATCTCCGAATAGAACTATTTACTATTCAAAAGATAAAAATGAAAAATGGAATTCTGTGCCTATCAACAATCCACAAGGCAGAACGAGGCAAGGGAACATCATTCGAGAAACACCAGGTGCCAGCTATTTTGCAAAAAGACAGACAGACCTAATCGAATCATCATTTGTGCTTTTTTTTTCGGAAACCCTTTGTTGAAACCATGTGTAAATGGACCAATAAAGAAGGTTCAGGCTGTATCTGAAGCTCAATGGTCTAATCTAACTACAGATGAATTGTACAAGTTTATTGGTGTACTCATTTTGATAGGCATCTACTGTATAAGGGTAAGAATGAAGAAATGTCTCATTTATGGAGTAGAGAACATGGTTGCCCAATATTCAACAAATCAATGAGCAGAACTTGCTTTCAGAACATTTCCAGAGTTCTGAGATTTGATGATGCTGCTGCTAGACGACAAAACCGTTCTACTGATAAGTTGCAGCCCATTTGAGAATGCTTCGATCTGTGGATAAAAACTCTTTCTGAAGCATTTGTTCCTCGATGACAGTTGATGAACAACTAGTAACCTTTCGTGGTCATTGCCCTTTCAAATAATATATTCCATCAAAGCCAGGGAAATATGGCATAAAACGATGGGCAATATGCAACAGCAGAACTTCCTCCTCATACAATATGCATGTGTACACCAGGAAATGTCAAGACCAAGGATAAAAAATGAATTAGGGGGAGCGAGTGGTAATGGATTTGGCTCAAGGAATATAACATTCTGGAAACATCACTTGTGATAACTTCTTCACAAGTCTGTAGTTAGCTAAAAAAATTACTGGAAAAGAAAATCACTGTTGTTGGAACAATTCGTAAAAACAAAAAAGAACTGCCCCAAGGATTTGTGACCACAAAAAAATCAAAATGTCAACTCTACTCTGTAAACTGTTTGTTTTTCTTGGGACAGAATGATACAATCATCACGTCTTTCTGTAAACCAAAGTTGTTACCCGCTTGAGCTCTATGCATTCCCAACCTACTGTTCAAAACCGAGAAGACAAAAAACAGAGATAATTCAGTCATACAATGAGACAAAAGGAGGCGTTGATACGTTGGATCAGATGGTTCGTACTTACAGTACTAAACGAATGACCAGAAGATGGCCAATGGTTATATTTTATAACATGTTGGATGTTAGTGCTATCAACGCCTACATTATCTAGATGTCGCTAAAACCAGACTGGAATGCAAGTAAATCGCACAAAAGTAAGGTTTTCCTTACACATCTTGGGAAAGCACTGGCTGGAGTATCTGAGGGGCCTGACGTTCCGCAAACTTCTAACTTTGAAAAACCACCAAGAAAGAAAGCACGTTGCAGTATCTGCCCTAACAGCAAAGACAGAAAAACTCGAACAGTGTGTTGTGTGTGCAAATAAAAATTTATGTCAAGAACATCTGAAAGTAGTGTGTTTGAACTATGGACAGTGAAAAATTGTCATCATATTAGCATAACTTTTCTTACTACCTATGTCCTACACCTACCCATTGGAACCTGGCGGTGCAAGGTGGTACAAAAAAACCCCCGGTAGACTGAGGGTTAAGCTAATTACTTTTTTTTATTGCAACAATGAAACAGACTGTTTAACATCCCTTCTCTTTTGATTATCTCATCTCAAAGGTGATTTACTGTTAACAACAATTCATGTAAATATCTATTGATTATTGTTCTTTGTAATTGTATACATAATGTCATAGTGCTGCATAATATGCTGGTTCTTTATTGATTATTAAATAAATTATAATACTGTAGGAGAGAATGTACATACCTGCCAACATTTGTGGCAGGGAATCAGGAACTCAGGAGGTTGATTGGAGGGCCACCACCATTTTGTGGGTACAGCTGTGTTGGGAGGAGTTGGATCATGGGTGGTTAGTGGGGCGGGATAGTGGGTGTGTCTGGGCAGTTCATGAGCATGTCTGGGTGCTCTAAGGGAAATTTTGCAATTAAGGAAAGGTGACTGTCTCAGAGGGACAGCAGTACAGAGCGAGAGTTATGATGGAATATATGTATATCTAAGACTCCACATTAACCATGAATGATAACAAGTGCTCAATGTTTTAAATGCATATAGTAACCACATGTCGTCATCCAGAGAGCACTTTCAGAGCTGATTGTGGCTCTGCCTTCTAACCAATAGGAGGGTTCCAGCATTGCCTGGGCAATTCAGCATGCTAGTAACATCACCACGCCTGGGAAGAGCGATGTCGCCAACCCAGAAACCCTGAAGTGCTGCAGGGAGCTTAAGGTTACTTCCTTAAGCCATAGAAAACCCCAAGACCCACTGTATAAAAAGACAATTGCCTGTTCTTTCAAATGGTATGTTGCCTACACACTTTTTAATGAGGGGGGTCTCTAGTTCTTTTTGATGGGCTATTATAAGTGCCAGAGAGCTCCCAAGACACCTCATTTTAAAGCCTAAAAGTCCTTATTTAAAATAAAGTCCCTATATAGCAAGGTGATCACTGTGGTAGTAGTGTTCACCTGGTGTGAATAAACATACATTTATTTGAGTCTCATGGGAGCTCATCAATGTTATATATCCTTAGTCCCTTAATTATAAGAGGATAACCACATCTCTTTAAAAACAAAATTTATGCTTACCTGATAAATTTATTTCTTTTTGGATACGATGAGTCCATGGATTTCATCCTTACTTGTGGGATATTCACCTCCTGGCCAGCAGGAGGAGGCAAAGAGCACCACAACAGAGCTGCTATATATAGCTCCTCCCTTTCCTCCCACTCCAGTAATTCGACCGAAGTCTCTTAAAACAGGGTGGGTTGTGGACTCATCGTATCCAAAAAGAAATAAATTTATCAACTAAGTTTTAATTTTGTTTTCTTTTTTAAGATACGATGAGTCCACGGATTTCATCCTTACTTGTGGGATACAATACCAAAGCTATAGTACACGGATGAAAAGGGAGGGACAAGACAGGGAACCTAAACTGAAGGCACCACTTCTTGAAGAACTTTCCTCCCAAAAACAGCCTCAGCCGAGGCAAAGGTATCAAATTTGGAAAATTTGGAAAAAGTGTGAAGAGACGACCAAGTTGCAACTTTGCAAATCTGTTCAACAGAAGCATTTTTGAATGCCCATGAGAAAGCCACAGCCCTAATGGAATGAGCCGTAATTCGTTCAGGAGGCTGCTGTCCAGCAGTCTCATATGCAAAATGGATAATACTCTTCAGCCAAAAAGAAAGAGAGGTAGCCGTAGCTTTCTGACCCCTACGTTTCCCTGAAAAAACAATTAGCAAATTAGACGATTGTCGAAAATCCTTAGTTGCTTGGAAATAAAACTTTAAAGCACGGACTACGTCTAAATTATGTAACAGACGTTCCTTCTTAGAAGAAAGATTAGGACACAAGGAAGGAACAAAAATCTCCTGATTAATATTCTTGTTTGAAACAACTTAAGGAAGAAAACCAGGATTAGCACGTAACACCACCTTATCCGAAATAAATATGATAAGGAGAATCAAACTGTAATGCTGAAAGCTCTGATACTTTTCGAGCAGAAGAAATAGCAACCAGAAATAAGACTTTCCAAGATAATAACTTAATATCAATGGAATGCATAGGTTCAAACAAAACCCCTTGAAGAACTAAATTTAAACTCCAAAGAGGAGTAATTACATATATATACAGGCCTGAAACTAGTCAGAGCCTGACAAAAAGAATGTACATCTGCAACACCTGCCAGACGCTTGTGTAATAAAATAGATAAAACAGAAATCTGTCCCTTTAAGGAACTTGCTGATAGCCCCTTCTCCAATCCTCTCTTGGAGAAAGGACAAAATCCTAGGAATCCTAACCCTACTCCATGAGTAGCCCTTGGATTCACACCAATAAAGATATTTACACCATATCTTATGGTAAATTTTCCTAGTAACATGCTTACGTGCCTTAATTAAGGTATCTATGACCGAATCAGAAAACCCTCATTTAGATAAAATTAAGAGTTCAATCTCCAAGCAGTCAGCTGCAGAGAAACTAGATTTGGATGAAGGAAGGGACCCTGAATGAGAAGGTCTTTCCTCAATGGGAGCTCCCACAGTGGCTGAGATGACATGTACACCAGATCCGCATACCAAATCCTGCAAGGCCACGCAGGAGCAATGAGAATTACCAACACCCTCTCCTGTTTGACTCAAGCAATCACCCTGGGAAGAAGAGCAAACGGAGGAAATACATAAGCTAGGCTGAAAGACCAAGGCACTGCCAGGGCATCTATCAGCTCCGCCTGGGGATCCCTGGACCTGGACCCGTATCTTAGATGCTTGGCATTCAGACGAGATGCCATGAGATCCAACTCTGGCCTGCCCCATCTGAGAATCAGGATGGAAAATATCTCCGGATGGAATTCCCATTCCCCCGGATGAAATGTCTGCCTCCCAGTTTCCACCCCTGGGATGTAGATCGCCGTCAGATGGCAGGAGTGAGACTTATCTTGGCTACTTCTATCATCGCTAAGGAACTCCTTGTTCCTCCCTGAAGATTGATGTAAACCACAGAAATCATGATGTCAAACATGAACCTGACAAAGAGTACCGAGGCCAACTGGGCCAGGTCAGAAGAGTATGGAAGCTCGCCCATACTAGAAAGCTAGCTATCAATGTCACGACCACCCAACACGATCTGCGAAATCAGGATCCCAGGGGCACATAAACTGACAACCATTTCATAGAAACAGCACCAATGGGAGGATCCTAACTCCCAAACTTCTGTTTTCCAAACACTTGAATAAACCATTAAGCTATCTGAGAAAGATAGCCACAGTAGAAACAAAAACCCCTGGCTCCTGCCTCCAGGAAAATTAGAGGAGACAAGTCCGCATAAACTTCCTTACATTGTTTAAACATTTAACTTAAAAGAATGAAGTTAACCAGACCAAACAAGATGATGACCACAATCATCAGCCCGAAACCTCCGTGTACTGAAACACTGATGTCCAAAAAGTGGACTGTAGAACTAGACCAAAGTCAAAATCCTTATTTTTTCCTAGAAAAATAGTTATCTTTCCTAAAAACACCTTCCAACCGAATAATTGCAGGAAGGAAAACAACATTTAAAATCAGTTGCAGCTGGATTCAAACTCCCAATTTTTTGTTTGAAAGGTGACTAACCTTTAAAGAAAAGAAGACACCCGGATCAGGATGTCATCTACTGCAATGCCTTGTAACCGAGGCTTCACCAACAGCAAGACCGAAGGGAATAACCACAAATTGGAAATGTTTGACTAAAAAAGCAAACCCTTAAAACCTGTGAAGATCCTAATGAACAGGCATATGTAGGTACACGTTCCAAAGGCCATTAATTGACCTTCTTTGACCCCAGAAAGAAGGTAACGAATAGCTTCCATCTAGATAAAACTCTTGAATAATATCTGTCCAACAGTTCCTTCTTGGAGACCAGGAACAGAAACAATCACCCCAAGTCGGAGAAGCTCCCTACAGGAGGAAGAACGCCTCACACTCTGTCTGGACTAAAATCCTTAAAGATATACAGATATTTCAGCACTCTAGCACGGTATTGCAAGTCACCCATGGGCCACTGCCCAAGCCCAAAAATCCATACAAAGAATAGCAAGCGGGTGACAGCAAATTCCAGTATATATTTATTCAAAAAAGACAAAAAAGGGCAACATTTCGGGACCTTATCCCTTAATCATGCCATGCTTAACACAAGCACTGAAGTGATTTATATACAGGTGTACCACTAGGTGGCGCTCAAGAATAATTAACCCATTCTTCAAATATACATATACTTACAATTTGAACTATATAATTTAAACAATATTATTAATAATTCATAATAATTCATCACTCCTTATATGTATAGCAGCAACTAATCTAATAATAAATATATTATTATAGAAAATCATTTCATCATATAAGATTTTGCAATCAACATTAATTCATCATAAGAATAGAGTGAGATCCCAATCTTTATTTAACCCTTTAAGTTCTAAGCTCTCAAGCTCATAAATCCAATAGGATTCCTTTTGTTTCAGCATTAATTCCTTATTACCCCCTCTTCGTGGAGTGTCAATATTGTCGATAATTAGACATTTTAATTGACTAATAGAATGGCCAGCTTTCAAAAAGTGAGCAGCTAAGGGGGCTTTTAAATTACCAGTTCGAATATTGCTTTTGTGTTCAATAATCCTGTCCTTAGCAGGTCTAGTGGACTCACCTACATAAACACCTCCACACGGACATTTAATCATATATATTATGAAAGAGGTTAAGCAGGTAAAAAAGCTTTTTATATTATACTTTTTCCCAGTGTGGGGGTGATAAAATAATGACCCTTTGGTCATATTACTGCAACAGGAACACCCTAAACAGGGATAACAACCTTTATTTTTAATGGTAATATAACCCAAACCTGTTCTAATACTTGAACCAATATCCGCTTTGACCAGCTTACTTTGAATATTAGCGCCCCTTTTAAAGGCTGGCATAGGAGAATTTTGAAATTCAGCTATAGTGGGGTTACAGTCAGACAGAATATGCCAATGCTTCTTCATAATTCGTATTTCTTTACTTACTCAGAGACAAAAATCAATCTATCATTTTTCTTATCCCCATTCTTAACTTTATTCTTAGAACTCAATAAGTTAGATCTGGGGATAGATTTAACCATTTCAATCTCCTTGGTAATTAAATTAATTGGGTATCCCCTCTCAATAAACCTCTCTCCCATCTCTGTCAATCTTTTATCAAGTATACCATCATCTGATATGATCTTACGCACTCGAAGCATTTGACTATGGGGAAGGGATCTTAAAAGAGAGGGGGGATGAGCACTTTCAAAGCTCAGCAGGCTATTCCGTTCAGTTTTCTTTTTAAACAGATCAGTTTTAAACCCATTACCTGTTTTAATTACCCTCACGTCCAGGAAGTCTACCTGTTCTTCACTCCAGGTTAATTTGAATTTAATGTAATTAGTTGAAATATTTAAGTCCGTTACAAAATCCTCCAGGGTTCCAACGTTGCCCAACCACACGCCAAAAATATTGTCAATATATCGCCACCAGATGGCGCCATATTGAACGAAAAGATCACTTGAAAAAACATTTTTCCTCATAACAATTCATAAAAACGTTGGCGTAGTTGGGGGCGACGTTGGAACCCATGGCAGTACCTTGGAGCTGAAGAAAGTAGTCATCCTGGAAAAGAAAATAATTACCACACAATATGATAGTAAGCAAACAAATAAAACAATCTACTTGAATAGAATTATACTTTTTATCAGTCCTCAATATTGTATCCACTGCATCAATCCCACTAGTATGTTTAATGTTGGTATAAAGGCTTTCAACATCTAAGCTAAACATAATGAATTTATTAGTAGGTAAATCAAGGGAATCCAATTTAGATAGAAAATCACCTGTATCTTTGATGAAAGAACTAGACATTTCAACATAAGGGCGCAGGATTTTATCTAAAAATATTGAGATATTAGTGAACACAGAATTAGTGCTTGCAACAATTGGACGCCCGGGAGGGTTAGTCACATTCTTATGCACTTTAGGAAGGGCATATATCACTGGAGTGTAAGGGTCATCAACTTTTAAAAATGAAACCACATACATACTAATAATCCCACTGTTAGCTGCTTTAGAGATTGTCATATTTATCTCTTTCTGTAATTTAAATATAGGATTATAGCCAAGTTTTTTTATAAACAAGATCGTTATTCAATTGGTTTCTAATTTCATTGATATAAATTACATTTATCTAACACAACAGTTGCACCACCCTTGTCGGCCCTCTTTAGCACTATATCAGGTTGGTTTTGAAGTTTTTGTAAGGCTAAACGTTGATCAACTGAAATATTAGTACCCTTTTGTTTATAATGATTCCCTGTATTCTTAAATCTCTCAACCATCAATTGTAATTTAGTTAAATCCCTCTGAATTTGTATAGCAGTATATGTTTCTATGCTGTGATTACTCACATTAGGGATATATTTACTTTTATTCCTAAGGCCTAGTTGTTTCAAATGGATCATAGGACTCATTATCCAGAGCTGAATTCACAGCCCAATTCACAGTCTTAAGCTTTAAAGTTCTTATAAATCTGTAAATATCTTTCTGCAGTTGGAAAAAGTTACAGTTCTTAACTGGACAGAATGAGAGTCCCTTGTTTAACAGTTCGGTTTCAACATCAGACAGGTCATAGTTTGAAATGTTAATAACATTATTATGTTGCGCTTCCTTAAGGGTGGGCTTATCATTGCCATCTATAGTGCTCAAGCTTACCCTTAGTGTCCCGGTATCATTAGTGTCCACTTTTAATGTCCCCGTTTTGACCGGAGTTGCCTGGCTGATCTTTTCCTTACTTCCTTGTTTGAACTGCCGCCTGTGTCTCCGTCCACCATGCCTCGATCCTGATCCGACTCCCCCGGCGATATATCCTGCGAGTCTGTACTACTGCCGCTCTGCGTCAGCCCATGGCTCTGAAGTCTTCGTGTGTGCGACGTGTATCTCCGTCGGGCGCCTTCTGGGTCATAGAGCCATCTATACACTCTCCCTAAGGCGTAATCCTGCTCATCTCGAGCGAACTTAGTGCGTTTCCTTTCCTCTATGGATTTTTTCAGATCTGCGGTCTTTGCATTGGTGTCCTGCAATACTTTATCCAGTTCATCCGATGGAAAGGATTTTTTAAGATTACTTTCCATGGTGGATAGTTTGATACACTGCTCCTCTATTTCTTTATTAAGGCACTCCACGGTCAGGACGATCAGATTCATTGAACACTTATTCAGTATGTGTTCAAACCTGTTGCAATATTCTTGATTGTCTCTCATTAATGTGGGTCTTGCTCCCATCCATAATCCTCTAGGGATCCTCTTAACACGATGGTATTCAGCCAAGTGTTTGCATGCAAATTAAATGCCAAGTTCTTTTTAGACAACTTTTCATATTCCTGGGCTGTGTGTTCAGATAGAGCAGTCTTCAAAAAATCTCTTGAACCCTTGGTGAAAGTGGTTATTCTTGCTGCTTCCATGTCAGAGTAAGAAAAAGTTACACAAGCATCTTGTCTTTCTTCCATTTTAAATGCCAGGTGCATGAAAATGAGGCAGGAAAACAGTATAGATATACAGATATTTCAGCACTCTAGCACGGTATTGCAAGTCACCCATGGGCCACTGCCCAAGCCCAAAAATCCATGCAAAGAATAGCAAGCGGGTGACAGCAAATTCCAGTATATATTTATTCAAAAAAGACAAAAAAAGGGCAACGCTTCGGGACCTTATCCCTTAATCATGCCATGCTTAACACAAACACTGAAGTGATTTATATACAGGTGTACCACTAGGTGGCGCTCAAGAATAATTAACCCATTATTCACACATATATATATATATATATATACACTCAAAATTTGAAATATATAATTTAAACAATATTATTATTAAATCATAATAATTCATCACTCCTGATATGTATAGCAGCAACTAATCTAATAATAAATATCAAATTATTATAGAAAGACAAGATGCTTGTGTAACTTTTTGTAATGAGAGACTATCAATTATATTGCAACAGGTTTGAACACATACTGAATAAGTGTTCAATGGATCTGATCGTCCTGACCGTGGAGTGCCTTAATAAAGAAATAGAGGAGCGGAGTATCAAACTATCCACCATGGAAAGTAATCTTAAAAAATCCTTACCATCGGATGAACTGGATAAAGTATTGCAGGACACCAATGCAAAGGTTGCAGATCTGAGAAAATCCATAGAGGAAAGGAAACGCACTAATTTCTCTCGAGATGAGCAGGATTACGCCTCAGGGAGAGTGTATAGATGGCTCTATGACCCAGAAGGCACTCGACGGAGATACGCGTCGCACACACGAAGACGTCAGAGCCATGGGCCGATACAGAGCGGCAGTAGTACATAGTGATGTTGCGAACCTAAAAATTTCGGTTCGCGAACGGCGGACTCGAACTTCCGCAAATGTTCGCGAACCGGCGAACCGCCATTGACTTCAATAGGCAGGCGAACTTTAAAACCCACAAGGACTCTTTCTGGCCACAAAATTACATAGTTGATGCAGAGTCTGGTTTTAACCCATAAAGGGCCTAAATCACCTAACATTCCTAAATTGTTTGGAATAACGTGCTTTAAAACATCAGGTATGATGTTGTATCGATCAGGTAGTGTAAGGGTTATGCCCGCTTCACAGTGACAGACCAAACTCCCCGTGTAACGCACCGCAAACAACCGCAAACAGTCCATTTGCACAACCACGGGATAGATAGATTTGATAGATACATAGATTATCATTACCTGGCACACACGCTGGCAGGCAGGATTACCTGGCACACACGCTGGCAGGCAGGCAACTGCAATTCAATTGCACTAGCAGACTGATGATTCACAGTCAAAAAAGGTTTTATTTTAAATATTTACACTACTGTTATAACAAATATGATTGGTGGCACTAGTTGGCAAGTGGGCCTGGCACACACGCTGGGAGGAAGGCAACTGCAATTAGATTACACTAGCTGACTGATGTTTCACAGTCAAAAAGATGATTCACAGTCAAAGTTTTTTTTTTAAATATTTACAATACTGTTATAACAAATATGATTGGTGGCACTAGTTGGCAAGTGGGCCTGGCACACACGCTGGCAGGCAGGCAACTGCAATTCAATTGCACTAGCTGACTGATGATTCACAGTCAAAAAGATGATTCACAGTGAAAAAAGTTTTTATTTTAAATATTTACACTACTGTTATAACAAATATGATTTGTGGCACTAGTTGGAAAGTGGGCCTGGCACACACGCTGGCAGACAGGCAACTGCAATTAAATAACACTGGCAGACTGATGTAAAAGTTTTTTTTTTAAAAAGTTACACTAATGTTACAACAGATAGGAGTGGTGGCACTGAGGATGGAAGTAGGCACAGTATATGCTGGCAGTCTGACACACAGGCTGGCACTAGTGGCAGCCAGGCTGGCCTGGCAACTAAAATTAAATAACACTAGAAGAGGACTGATGAAAAAAATTTTTAAAAAAATTTACACTAATGTTACACCAGATATAAGTGGTGGAAACAGAGCTATTAATCACAGTATATGATGTGGGCCTGACACACAGGCCTGATGGAAAATGAAATTAGATTACACTAGCAAAATTATGTAAAAGTTTTAGTTTTTTTAAATTTACACTAATGTTAACCAGATATCAGTGGTGGCACAGAAGAATTAATCACAGTATATGATGTGGGCCTGACACACAGGCCTGATAGAAAATGAAATTAGATTACACTAGCAAAATGATGTAAAAGTTTTTTCTTTTAAATTTACACTAATGTTAAGCAGATATCAGCCAGGCAAATGCAAATAAAATTACAAATAATAAAAAAAATAATTTACAAATAATAAAAAAAAAAAAGTTCCAGCCCTAAAAAGGGCTTTGTGGGCTGAAGTTCTAGCCCTAAAAAGGGGTGCTGTCCTTACAGCAGAGATTAGATGAGTCCTTCAGGACTGTAGTGTACACTAAATACACTAGCCTAGCTATCTATTTCCCTATACAATCAGCAGCAGCAGCACTAAACCTCCTCTCACTAAAACGGCTGCTGCCCAGGAGCTGGGAGGGTCTGTGAGGGAGTGTCTGCTGCTGATTGGCTCAAATGTGTCTGCAGGCTGTGAGATACAGGGTCAAAGTTTCCTCAATGATGACGAATAGGGGGCGAATCGCATATGTTCGCCCGCCGCGGCGAACACGAACAAGCTAAGATCGCAGGGAATTGTTCTCCGGCGAACAGTTCGCGACATCACTAGTAGTATAGACTCGCAGGATACATCGCCGGGGGAGTCAGATCAGGAACGAGGCATGGTGGACGGAGACACAGGTGGCAGTTCAAACAAGGAAGTAAGGAAAAGATCAGCCAGGCAACTCCGGTCAAAACGGGGACATTAAAGATGGACACTAATGATACCGGGGCACTAAGGGTAAGCTTGAGCACTATAGATGGCAATGATAAGCCCACCCTTAAGGAAGCGCAACATAATAATGTTATTTGTTGTCTGATGCTGAAACCGAACTGTTAAACAAGGGACTCTCATTCTGTCCGGTTAAGAACTGTAACTTTTTCCAACTGCAGAAAGATATTTACAGATTTATAAGAACTTTAAAGCTTAAGACTGTGAATTGGACTGTGAATTCCGCTCTGGATAATGAGAGTCCTATGATCCATTTGAAACAACTAGGCTTTAGGAATAAAAGTAAATATATCCCTAATGTGAGTAATCACAGCATAGAAACATATACATCTTTAATTCAGAGGGATTTAACTAAATTACAATTGATGGTTGAGAGATTTAAGAATACGGGGAAGCATTATAAACAAAAGGGTACTAATATTTCAGTTGATCAACGTTTAGCCTTACAAAAACTTCAAAACCAACCTGATATAGTGCTAAAGAGGGCCGACAAGGGTGGTGCAACTGTTGTGTTAGATAAATGTAATTATATCAATGAAATTAGAAACCAATTGAATAACGATCTTATTTATAAAAAGCTTGGCTATAATCCTATATTTAAATTACAGAAAGAGATAAATACGACAATCTCTAAAGCAGCTAACAGTGGGATTATTAGTAAGGATGTGGTTTCATTTTTAAAAGTTGATGACCCTTACACTCCAGTGATATATGCCCTTCCTAAAGTGCATAAGAATGTGACTAACCCTCCCGGGCGTCCAAGGTACTGCCATGGGTTCCAACATCGCCCCCAACTATGCCAAAATTTTTATGAATTGTTATGTGGAAAAATATGTTTTTTCAAGTGATCTTTTCGTTCAATATGGCGCCACCTGGTGGTGAAATATTGACAATATTTTTGGCGTGTAGTTGGGCGACGTTGGAACCCTGGAGGATTTTGTAACGGACTTAAATATTTCAACTAATTACATTAAATTCAAATTAATCTGGAGTGAAGAACAGGTAGACTTCCTGGACGTGAGGGTGATTAAAACAGGTAATGGGTTTAAAACTGATCTGTTTAAAAAGAAAACTGAACGGAATAGCCTGCTGAGCTTTGAAAGTGCTCATCCCCCCTCTCTTTTAAGATCCCTTCCCCATAGTCAAATGCTTAGAGTGCGTAAGATCATATCAGATGATGGTATACTTGATAAAAGATTGACAGAGATGGGAGAGAGGTTTATTGAGAGGCGATACCCAATTAATTTAATTACCAAGGAGATTGAAATGGTTAAATCTATCCCCAAATCTAACTAATTGAGTTCTAAGAATAAAGTTAAGAATAGGGATAAGAAAAATTATAGATTGATTTTTGTCTCCGAGTACAATGCTCAAAGTAAAGAAATACTACGAATTATGAAGAAGCATTGGAATATTCTGTCTGACTGTAACCCCACTATAGCTGAATTTCAAAATTCTCCTATGCCAGCCTTTAAAAGGGGCGCTAATATTCAAAGTAAGCTGGTCAAAGCGGATATTGGTTCAAGTATTAGAACAGGTTTGGGGTATATTACCACAAAAATAAATGTTGTTATCCCCGTTTAGGGTATTCCTGTTGCAGTAATATGACCAAAGGGTCAGTATTTTATCACCCCCACACTGGGAAAAAGTATAATATAAAAAGTATAATACAAAAAACTTTTTTACCTGCTTAACCTCTTTCATAATATATATGATTAAATGTCCGTGTGGAGGTGTTTATGTAGGTGAGTCCACTAGACCTGCTAAGGACAGGATTATTGAATACAAAAGCAATATTCGAACTGGTAATTTAAAAGCCCCCTTAGCTGCTCACTTTTTGAAAGCTGGCCATTCTATTAGTCAATTAAAATTTCAAATTATCGACAATATTGACACTCCACGAAGAGGGGGTAATAAGGAATTAATGCTGAAAAAAAAGGAATTCTATTGGATTTATGAGCTTGAGAGCTTAGAACCTAAAGGGTTAAATAAAGATTGGGATTAATTAATGGTGATTGCAAAATCTTATATGATAAAATGATTTTCTATAATAATATGATATTTATTATTAAATTAGTTGCTGCTATACATATCAGGAGTGATGAATTATTATGAATTAATAATAATATTGTTTAAATTATATAGTTCAAATTGTGAGTATATATATATATACCGGTATATATATGGTAGAATGGGTTAATTATTCTTGAGCGCCACCTAGTGGTACACCTGTATATAAATCACTTCAGTGTTTGTGTTAAGCATGGCATGATTAAGGGATAAGGTCCCGAAACGTTGCCCTTTTTTTGTCTTTTTTGAATAAATATATACTGGAATTTGCTGTCACCCGCTTGCTAAAATCCTTAAAGACAGAAGCTTGGAAGGAGAACTAACGTCAAAACTAATCCTTAAGGATGCAAATCTGAAAGCAGGCACTTCTTACTGTCCTTGATTCAAAAACATGTTTTTTGAACTACATTCCCCTAATCCAAGACTGATTGGGTCCTTCCGGAAAGCTTGAACTGCTCCCTCAAGGAAAAAGGGGTGTAGGAGTTTCCTTGAAAACTTGAAAGGAAATAAAATCACCCTGACTTATTGATCATCAAAAGCTTTAAACTCCAGAGGAGACATCCGCAGACCAGGATCTTATCAAAACATACTGCGGGCTATTATAGGAAGTTTTTAACCTCCTAGGGAGCCATAAGCCAAGACTCCCCAACAGAATCTGACATAGCAAATATCCATTAGCGTTAGGAGACCATTCGGGAACTCCTAAATGACATACACCATGGAATAACACAGCACTGAGTAGACATGGCTACGCCCATAATTTCGAAGTCATACAGTTAAGACAAAACCTCCTCAGGAAGTAAATGGAAGCGCTCCACATAAACTGAAAGAAAACAACTTTAGTAACAGTTGAAACATACATCTGGAAGTACAATATGTATGTAAGAGATACTTGTAAAAGCGCAGCTAATCACCCGAAAGGGTCCCAAGGCGCTGCTCATTTTCTCAACCTTGCACTGCCTTAGTATGCTGAGCTATCTGTCCAGCTTATAAAGGAAATACCCAGACAAAATCTTAGACCTTCCATCATATACCACAGAAGTATCTTCCTCTTTAAACTCATGGAAGAAACACAATTAATAGCTACCACTGTATCTGAACAAATACATTCCATCAGATGTCTTCCCAGTAGCATGGGAAAGGCTGACAATGCAACATCTATTGCCATGACAGTAAAATGCAAATGTCTTGTACAGTAACTCCAGATGGAGATTACGAGGAACCACAGGGCACTGCATGTGTGTTATAGAAAGTTATGAACACCTTCATAAACTAACTGACTCACATATAGAAGAAGAATTGACAAACTCTTAATCCTTAGATAATAAACATAAACAAACGTTACTGTCACTTTAAATGTAAAAGTGCAAAATATTTTATTTATTTTTTAAAACTGACTCACACTTGATCAGTTAATGATAAGCAACACGTAAACATTAGTGTTTCAAGAGAAGTTGATAGGTCATGTGGTTTGGCAGCCAGTTTGAGTTGTTCAAAAACGCTTAACAATATTTTTAAACTAATAATAAAACAAAAACCGTTTTACAAAAATACTTTATTTTTGCCTTGTTTATTGACATCTATGGTGAGAAATATTGTGCATAATATGGAGGCTTTATATCATATGATCTGGTAGCCATTTTGTTTCATGCGAAAATTTCGAAAATCTATTTTCTCTGCAACTGCTTATGTTAGAACTGTGAAACTAGCTGTATAACCTTATATTGTGACATAGAGTCACATTTGTTCATGGTGAAGGAATTAGTCACAAGCTATGGCAGCCATATTGGTTTACGCGAACATTTTCGAAAATGTGATTTCTTTGCACATGGCCTTTGCAATGTCATACAAGTTGCTAATTCACAATATATATATTGTGACTTAGCAACTTGTATGACATTGCAAAGGCCATGTGCAAAGAAATCACATTGGTAAAGAAATCACATAGCTATACAGCAAATTTCACAGCTTTAACATAAGCATGTTAAAGCTGTGAAATTTGCTGTATAGCTATATATTGTGACTTAGCAACTTGTATGACATTGCAAAGGCGATGCGTGTGGCCACCTCTATTGCTGCTTGCAGCTATATTTTAAATTTACTTTCACATGATGTCAATAAATATGCACATGTACTTTGTTTAAAAATGTATTTGTACTTATTTCAAAAATATTATTCCATTTAAGAATAGTTGAGGATGCATTTTAGAAATGAATACAGTATATGCTATATAACATTAGTCAACTTGAATGTGTAAATAAATAATGTTATGACTGGTTGGCTGCTCATTCAGAAGAAGCTAATAAGGATTATCCAGTTTTAGAATTGCTCGTGTGCAATGCTGAATTCCACCAGGGGAATTCAGCCCGCCAGAGGTGAGCTGCAGTGGACAGGGGCACGTATGTGCGCCCCTGTCCACTTCAGCTTAATATATCGCCCCCTATATATGGTAACAATGGCCTTCCAATGTGCAATCTCATGGGGAATGTATGTAGTGATAATCTATGCACCCTTTGTTATTTTAATAAGAGTTTTGATTTATCCCATTCAAATGAAAAAATTACACTTCAAGGGACATAAAAAAACACATTTTATTTCATGAATCAGATAAGGCATACCCTTTCAACCACATTTATAACTTAATTAGACTCTTAATTTTTTTTTTTATTATAATCCTTTGTTGAAAAGCATGAAAGTAAGTTCACACACGTGTATGTAACACTATATGGCAGCAGTTTTGTTATAAAGTAGATCATTTGAAAAATGACTAAATTTCAGCTCTTTTTTCTGTCATGTACTGCTTCAAATATATGCACGCTAACTATCTTTTTACATATCTCTTCAAAAAAGAACAACAAGAGAATGATTTAAATTTGATAATAAGAATTAATAGAAAACTTTAAAATAAAGTAAAAAAATATTGTATCTCAAGCATGAATAATATATTTGTGGTTTCTTGTCCCTTTCAGCAGAACCCAAAACATGATTCTCTTATTAGGTGACATATGCAACTTTGAAAGTGTGAATGCAAAATCATCTTAAATCTGCATGCATAGATTAGTATATAACTTTAAAAAAGAAACATTTCTTGTAGCTATAAGAAATATTTACACAGTGATATATTCCTTGATTTTAAAATAATGATCAAATATCACTACTGATATCTTCAACATTCAAAAATCAATCAAGGGATCACATAACTCAGACACACACACACTGGACTAGTTTCATTTGATTCTTTTATTTATATTATTTATATAGGTCACAAATCCCAAATTAAATTTTCTGATATTTATATATGTAATCAATTAAAAAGTTTGGATAGAATTCTAATATATGTAATATATATTGCTGCAGCATAGGTCTAGTTTAACATATATAGATATATGGTTGCATATATTTTTAATGTAGAGAAAATAACTCATTGTGTAAACCATTTACAAATGTAGACAATTTTAAATGGTTTACACAGTGAGTTATTTTCTCTACATTTTGGATTTAGTGGAGGATTTTAAACTCACTTTTCGCCTCCCCATATTTTAAATTGCTGTCATATATTTATATATATATATATATATATATATATATATACACACACATATTGATATTTCAATAAAAACGTAAGTGCAACTATTCCTATACATGGGACAACAATATATATTACATATAACAATGTATTTCTACATTGAGACACTTGCATTGTTTGCAAGATTTACAATTTCAATGGGAACCAGACACCTAGTTGAGCTTGGTGTAATTTTTGTCGACAGCCTTCGACAGTGTATTAACGGTTTGCAGTTTAATTGGAAACCTGGTATAATTTATAGATTAACGGCTTCTAAAACTTTCTTTGGGACACTAAAATGTTTTTGGCAGCCGGAGGTATAACGCGCCATTGGAAGCAGTCGATAAACGAAATTGCTTCCGACAGCATATTTATTGGTTTGTGAGCGCACGCAAACCTAATTACGGCTCAATGGAAGTGAGCCCTTATTTGGCTGGAAATATAGTTAGACCCTTAGATTGTCATACTAATTTGTTTACTCCTATTCCCTGCAGGTATAGAAAACACCTTTTTTTTTTTTTAAATATATTTTTATTGAGGATTAAAAAATTGAAGACAGTACAAAATTCCTGCATATACAGCCAGCATAAAACAGATGGTAACAATCAACAAGGTCATTGTAATATATGACATTGTGAGATGTTCACACTGTAATACTGCACATATAGCAAGGTAACATTAAATCAACCTCAGTTTTTCTTAACATTAGCGAGTAAATATCATCTTCCTTAGAACTGATAAAGTATATAATATAATATAAAGTATAGAATGTAATATATAATATATAATATGATATATGATAAATACTCCCTTAGTTGTAAATAGAATCTGTAGCAAAGCCTTCAAACTAGTACATCCAGACACTTATGGGCTTTGTCTTGATCTCAGTGGCCTTAAAAGAGGCAACCAAGAGATGCTTTAGGGTTGAAGACTTAGTTGGTAAGTACTACTGATCTGATCAGTCCTGCTGATCTAGGTAGAGTAGATAGATTCAATACTATGGTATTATGTAAGAATAAATACTAAGGGAGCAGTTGAGGTTGCAGTATAGGCAAGAGAAACTGCATATGTAGTCCTCCTAATCTAGGAGGCTCATTACATGGGGGGAGGTAGTGGTTTAATTGCGGTGGATTGCAGAGACTAAAAGATTAAACTATTATACGTCTGGCGCAGAGGAGATTTACTTAAAATTGAGCCTTGTCGGTGTACTATATGTAGGGAGGGGGAGAGATATGGGGTCAGCTGTTCAGTGTTAAAGAGTAACTCATGTAGGACCTACTAATACAAGGGATACCAGTGAGCTGCTTGTTTTATATCTGTTTACGTACTGATGATTAAAAGGTGGAGATAAAAATGTGTCTCAGGATGTAATAGAGGGCTATAAATATAGTATACTACACTAGAAAAGAAGACATATATAAGAACAAAACTTAATATGGGAGACCATTTTACAGCATGCAAATGACTCAAACAATAGGTAGTTGTCTTGCAAATATGTTAACAGGTCCACTAAACTGAGCTGCAATGCAGGTCATTTTATGGGCTCAAACAGCAAATTGTATAGAACAGGATTAGATCCATTAACCTTCTAGCGACAGAGCTTTCTAGCATTTATACAACACTTAGTAAAAGAGAGTTCTGATATTGTGCTTCATACATGAATAGTACTAGCCTGCTCCAAAGTGAAACAGTCATCAACAGTTGGCTCATAAAACGTGGAAAACATGTTGGAGGCATCGAAAAAAAGTGGGACTAATAAGTAAATAAACAACAAGCCCATCTTATTAATGTGCGTAACGTTAGAAAGTCATTAAACCTTGATAAAGTCTCATGTACTTAACAACTTTTGGGCTTGCAGTGAAAATGAATCGCTCTGCACCAGGTTTTTCAAGTCCGTATGATAAGACTGTCATTCCATACCTGGAAATAAATTTAGCATCAACCGTTTCATGTGGTATGAGAAGCATGTTGAAAACTAGGGGAAAATATATACTTTCAAAAGTCATTCAACACCAACCTTCCTGCCTTGGCTTCGATCTATCATGGCAAAGGTCTCTGCACGATCAATTACTCTAAATTAGATACCTGGTAGGGCTAATGCTACATACTCCCCTGTGATGTTATCTTTGCTGTGTCCAACATCTGCTGGGAGCACAGGAAGATTAGAGCTCATAACATTCCCTTCAATATCTCTGCCACATCTCTGCAGCCTATGGGATGCAGTCACATCGGGTGTAGTCACCACACATTGCCGAGCCAGGCTGTTAGCAGATGACCGCAGTGCAGTTGTAACCTGCCGAGGTTCAGAGTGAGCTGTGTCAGTTGTTTCCCAATCCATCAGTTCAGCCTTGGGTTTCAAAATTGGGTCAGACCTAGGAGCCTGTACAGTATGCTGTGTGTTTGCTTCCGTAATTCCTCTCCATGCTGTCATCACACTGGTATTAAGGCTCAAAAAATGGCTACGCAGCAGGCAGTGCATCGACTCCAAGAAAGCGCTGCTGGAAAGTTCCATCATGGTTGCACCACGCTTTGCCAGCCTCTGTACCGGCCCACCACCCAAGTGGGTGGAAAAGGTAATCAGGGCAATACAATCTCCTTGACTAGGTCTCCACAAGATCCTGAAACATGGCTGCCCCACGGAGTGCTCACACTAGGGCCTCTCAAAAAGTGTGCTATTTCCCCTTTTCGCAAATGCTTTCTAGCCTCCGTGTTACTTGTCTAAATGCCTTGAGACTTTGGCCAGACTGTTGATTGCAGATTGGGCTGGTCTGAGTGGTCAATTATGATTTTAAAAGTAGTAGGTAGCCGGTGCTATGAAATCATGCGACCGCTCCGTTCCAGTGCTGGCTCCGCCCCCCCAAAAACCACCTTTTTTAATATATGATTAATTGTGCCAAGAGATTAATACCCTACTACTGGAAGCAGGCTTGTGTCCTTGATAAAGTAGTAGATTATGGTGTCGATTTATCAAGCTGCACAAGCGCTATTTTGCACTCACATGCAATCCTGCCCCCTGCCCATGCACATCCAATCATGCACGGGCAGGAGCTAACGAGACAGGGGAGATTGAAATTCACCACATAAGAGGTGGCGAAAGGTTAAGGAAGCAGCGGTCTAATCTCCGCTGCTTGTTTAATACAGTCTGCAGGTTCTCATGTGAGATCCTGCAGTCGTAGAGGATCGAAAGCTGGCAAAATGGACCCCTATGTCCCTTGATAGAATTCATTATAGTTTCCTGAACAAACTTAATCACTTTCTCAATGTAATCTTTTTCTTGGAACAGAGATTGGCGATTTCATCATTGTAACTTTAACTCATAATATGTAACAATTCCAATGTGGTTGACTTAATTTGTACATAATACATATATATATATATATATATATATATATATATATATATATATATATATATATATATTTATATTAATATTATAAGGTTTTATGAAGATAATTGTACTTGTTGTGAATTCCAACTTTATTTGCTCTCCATAACTTTAGAATAACCTTGATACCTTGCTTTGTCATTGGTGATAGGACTTTGCTCTACTCACATTAGTCCCCTTCCGCTTTCCTCTGTTACATGTTGATTCTTTGGCTACTCTAATAAAGGATATTTCACACACTCGAGAAAAGATTGTTATAAGCTTTTAATGCATTCCTGAAGAACCTTCCTGGTTCCTGATTTGGTTTCTGTATTAAATAGCAAGCAATGGAACAAACCAGGCATTCACTTTGTTCCCTCCACTAAATTTACTCTCTAAAAAATTGGAGGTATGGGTGACTATTCCAAAAGGTGGATGGTGCTATCTCAAACTTTGGCAAGGTGGGGAACTACCATTCCGTTAAAAGAAAGTACATCTTTTAAGTATCAGATTAACAAAAAAACTTGAATGTTTCCTAAGGAGATCCTTTTACTTTTAGATTGCAGGCTATGTTTTTTTTTATCAGCTGAAGTGCAGCTTACCTATTTGCACCTACTGCAGTCTGGTTTAACAATTCTTTCAGTACTGAACATTATTTCCCAAGTGTATCACATAGGTTTCTCTCACCTCAAGGAAGATTTCTCCTGTCTCATATCCCAGCATGTGTAACAGGACCTAGAAGATAATGAAGTTATTACTCTGGTTCCCTGGCTTAGAGGAACAGAATCAGGCTTTATATTCAAACCTTTTCAATATTCCAAAGAAAGAAGAGATTTAGAGACCTATCTTGAATCTTAAATTAATATTTCTAAAATTCTTTTGTCCATAGTGAGAGCTCTGGGCATTGCAGTACCACCAAACCTAGATGATATTTTGGTACAGGCTGCTTCCTTTCAGGTGGCTCAGGAACATATGAACACTGTTCTTCACTTCCTTCAATCTCATGGTTGGAAGATCATCATAGCCTCTGGAACAATGAGACGGTCTCTGGCAGGTTCTCACAGACTCGACAAACTTCTTCCTACAGTGCTTCAATGCATGGAAGTAGTTGGTCTCATGGTAGCAGCCTCAGATGCTATACCTTTTGCCGGATTCCTTTTACATCCTTTGCAGCTTCAAATGTTGCAGCGAAGGAATGGAGATTACAACAACCTGTATCAGAAGGTCTATATTAGACTTCAACATAAGAGACTAACTTAGTGCAAACTCACCATTTATTGATTCAGGGAGCATCATTTTTAATTTTTCCATCCAAATTAGGTGGTAATGCCTGCCTGTTAAGTCCGCTGGACAATTTCACTCCTTTTGTCATTCTAAGAAGCAAAGTTACTCCTCCTCAGTCTCTCAAACTTTAGACACATCTAAGTCCAAATGAAAGTATTGTAGGTTTGGACGCAGTCTGGAGTTCCTGGAGAGTGCTTGTAATTTGATGCCTCAGGAGGCAAGGTTACAGGTCGACATCTTGGAACTCTGTGAAATCTGCATGGTTCTTCAGAGTTGGCCCTTGTTATGACAGGGGTCTTTTCTGTGGTTTCATTCAGACAATATCTCAGCAGTCCCCAGGGCAGTATTCAAATCACCTTAGCAATCAAAGAGGTAGCCCATATTCTGACAAGTAAAATGTAATTATTGCAGATTGTGAATCATTAGGGAAGGCCAAGACAGATCTCATGGCCTCTCACCTTGAATCAGAAGGTACTTCAGTACTGTGTGAGATCTTGAAATCCACAAGCAGCATGGTATGTTAATCTAATATAAATGTGGTCCTGCTATCCTTGGCATTTTCATCTCAGTATAGACCTTATCTATCAAGGTTCCTTCTTCTATCAAGACCTCAAATCTCTCTAATCATGCCTTAAAGCATTTTTCCAGACATTTTAATTCAGGCCTGAAAGCCTGTGACAACACACATTTATCACAAAGTCTGAAAGGTTTTCCTTTCCTGGTGTAAGTCTAAGAATTGCAATTGGAACTATTAGAATTCCTCAAATTGTCTGTATAATGGTTTATCAACCAGTTCCCCTAAAGGCCAAAAAACATGACTTTGTTTATGCTTTGGTCAGGATACGACTGGTTATCAGACCTGCTTCCAGACCTGCTTCCCCTCCTTGGAACCTTAACTTGCTTTTGAGGATTCTTCAAGCTCAACCATCTGAACCTATGCAGTGTCTAGACATCAAACTATTGTCCTGGAAAGTTCTTATTCTAGATCATTTCTTCAGCCAGAAGAGTGTCTGAACTTTCTGCTCTCTTGTGATCCTCCTTATCTGATTTTTCATCAGGATAAAACAGTTTTAAGAATAAAGTACTCTTTCCTTTCTAATGTTGTTTCATATGATAACATTAGGAAATTGTATTCCCACCTCTCTATCTAGTGCCAAAAAAACAATACAAACTGATTACTCCATATTTTGGATTAATCCGGGTTTTGAAATTTTATCTTCAAGCCAATAAAAAATTCATACATTTCTCTTCATTGTGTATTCATTTCTGTGGTCCTCATAAGGAATAGAAAGTTACTGCAGATTTTCAAAGCATATCTGGTAGCAGGTAAGGTTCCCACGGAAATAATTGTTGCTCATAATACAAATATTCATATATAAAACATATGTCTTTGAGAGAAATGCCTTTAAAGAAAAAAATTATACTATTTTACTCTGCTGTTATTGCTCATAGCAGTGTTATCTAGAAAGAGTGGACCACAATCCAATGGAAGCACTGGTGTGAGAATCACTCCTTGTTATGGGAAGAACTCTTATTGAAACTAACACAATTGTAGACACACCTGCTAAACTAACAGTTTAATTATTAGATTTGCTAAGAGGGGGCAGGAGTTCTTTAGGGAGAAGTTTCTGGGAAATGAGTAGTAGTAAATGGATCATACTCAGATTGGACAAAAGTAATCAGTGGAGTCCTCCAGGGATCATTACTGGGTCTTTTTAATATTTTTTTTAAATATTTTTATTAATTATTTGGAACAAGGATTTAATAGCAACATCTCTATTTTTGCAGATGACACAAAGTTGTGTAAGGTCATAAGGTCATGGCAGGATGAACTTGCGTTACAAGGGGATCTGCAAAAATTAGAAGTATGGGCAGGTAAATGGAAAATGTGATTTAAAGGGTCAGTCTACCATAGAATTGTTATTGTTTTAAAAGATAGATAATCCCTTTATTACCCATTCCCCAGTTTTGCATAACCAAAACAGTTATATTAATATACTTTTTACCTCTGTGATTACCTTGTATCTAAGAACCTTCTTCCAGCCCCCTGATCACATGACTGTGACTGTTAATTATCTATTGACTTGCATTTAGTATTGTCTTGTGCTAACTCTTAAATAACTCCCTGTGCATTAACACAGTGTTATCTATATGACCCACATGAACTTATCAGTCTCTTGTTGTGAAAAGGAATTTAAAAACATTTGATAAGTGACAGCCCTCAAGGGCTTAGAAATTAGCATATGAGCCTACCTAGGTTTAGTTTCAAATAAGACTACCAAGAGAACAAAGCAAATTTGATGATAAAAGTACATTGGAAAGTTGATTAAAATTACAAGTCCTATCTGAATAATAAAAGTTTAATTTTGACTAGACTGTCCCTTTAATACAGGAAAATGCAAGGTTCTACATTTTGGAAGTAAAAATAAGCAGGCTAAGTATTTTGGGACTAGACCAAACAAAGGAGGAAAGGGATTTAGGCGTAGTAATAGATAACAAGCTAAAGATGGGTGCACAATGCAGGGCAGTGGCGTCTGAGGCTAATAAGATACTAGCATGTATTAAAAGAGGCATTGATACAGGGGAGGAAAGCATAATTCTGTAACTATATAAAACCCTGTTAAGATCTCACCTTGAGTATGGAGTGCAGTTCTGGGTACTGATCTAAAAAAAAAAAAAGACATTGCAGACATAGAAAAAGTTTGGAGAAGGGCCACAGAGCTAATAAGGGGAATGGAGAATTTTAGCTATGAGGAAAGTGTCTGTTTTCTCTAGAAAAAAAGGTGCTTGAGAGGTGAAATGATTACTTTATATAAATGTATTTAATGCCCATATACAGAGATGGTAGAAGTTCCGTTTATTCCAATAATTTTTTTTGTAAACTGGTTGAAAGGAGATTTAATCTCCTGCAACAGAAATGTTTCACTGTAAGAGCAATACAATTGTGGAACTCATTACCAAAGGAGGCAGTGAATGCCAATACTTTATATACTTTTAAAAAGTGTTTGGATACATTTCTGGCTACAAACAGAATTACGGGATATGATTGCTTGTGTTAAATGAGTACACATTTTTTTTGTAAGTATATTAGATTTGTATAGATTAAATTTGATGACCTTCTGCCTTTTTTCAACCTTATCTACTATGTTACTACTATGTTATGTATGTAACATCTTAGAAAAAGCACTTGTGAAAGCTGCTGCTGTGTAGTGATGTTGCGAATAGTTCGCCGGCGAATAGTTCCTGGCGAACATAGCATGTTCGCGTTTGCCGCGGCGGGCGAACATATGCAATGTTCGATCCGCCCCCTATTCGTCATCATTGAGTAATACTTTGACCCTGTACCTCACAGTCAGCAGGCACATTCCAGCCAATCAGCAGCAGACCCTCCCTCCCAGACCCTCCTACCTCCTGGACAGCATCCATTTTAGATTCATTCGGAAACTGCATTCTTATGGAGAGGAGGGACAGTGTAGCTGCTGCTGATTAATAGGGAAATTGATAGCTAGGCTAGTGTATTCAGTGTCCACTACAGTCCTGAAGGACTCATCTGATCTCTGCTGTAAGGACAGCACCCCAAAAAGCACTTTTTAGGGCTGCTTTTTTTTCCCTGTGTAATCTAATTGCAGTTGCCTGCCTGCGTATACTGTGCCCACTTGCCCAGTGCCACCACTCATATCTGGTGTAACAGTAGTGTAGATTTTAAAAAAACAACACTTTTTTGACTGTGTTAAATTATAGCAGTCAGTTTCCTTCACACGTGTGCGTTTCAGTGCCTGCCTGCCAGGGCACAGTGTCACCCCAGTGCAACTCATATCTGGTGTAACAGTAGTGTAGATTTAAAAAAAAACAACACTTTTTTGACTGTGTTAAATAATAGCAGTCAGTTTCCTTCACACCTGTGCGTTTCAGTGCCTGCCTGCCAGGGCACAGTGTCACCCCAGTGCCACCACCGGGGAGTTTGGTCTGTCACTGTGAAGCGGGCGTAACCCTTACACTACCTGATCGATACAACATCATACCTGATGTTTTAAAGCACGTTATTCCAAACAATTTAGGAATGTTAGGTGATTTTTGCCCTTTATGGATTAAAACCAGACTCTGCATCAACTATGTAATTTTCCATGGGAGTTTTGCCATAGATCCCCCTCCGGCATGCCACAGTCCAGGGGCGCGATCCGATAAAGATCGTAGTTTGTGGCGCAAGTGAGGGAACCCCCGCCGCCCGCAGTTTCAGCTCGCAACTCGAGCTATCCTATATACGGCGCCATCAGAGGCTAAAGTGCCGTAAGTCTCACAAACCAGCGATGTACAGAAATCTGCGTAAGTAAAAATTTCTGGAGTCGCCAGTGACTTACGGCACTTTAGAAACTGCCGGCGCCTACAAAACCTGACTAAAGTATAAAATCTCCCGTACTGTCTAACACGCCTCCCTAACATAGCCAGACACATCTAACCCTCTATCCGCTATCCCCCCTCACTATCCTAACAATAAAATATGTATTAACCCCTAAACCACCGCTCTTGGACCCCGCCGCCAGCTATATTAAATCTATAACCCCCTAATATGAGCCCCTACCCCGCCGCCATCTATCTTACCTACCCCCTAAAGTGAGCCCCCTACCCCACCGCCATCTATCTTACCTACCCCCTAAAGTGAGCCCCCTACCCCGCCGCCATCTATCTTACCTACCCCCTAAAGTGAGCCCCTACCCCGCCGCCATCTGTTTTAAAAATATTAACCCCTAATTTAATCCCCCTACACCGCCGCAAGCTATATTAACCCTAATTATATTAGGGTTAATATAGTTAATATAGTTATTATATTATATATATTAACTATATTAACCCTAATTATATTAGGGTTAATATAGTTAATATCGTTATTATATTATATATATATAAAGTATAATAACCCTAATCTAACTCCCTAACTAAATTCTTATTAAAATAAATCTAATTAATATTAATATTATTAATTAAAATATTCCTATTTAAATCTAAATACTTACCTATAAAATAAACCCTAAGATAGCTACAATATAATTAATAATTACATTGTAGCTATTTTAGGGTTTATATTTATTTTACAGGTAACTTGCTATTTATTTTAACTAGGTACAATAGCTATTAAATAGTTAATAACTATTTAATAGCTACCTAGTTAAAATAATTACCAATTTACCTGTAAAATAAATCCTAACCTAAGTTACAAATATACCTACACTATCAATAAATTAAATAAACTACAAATATCTAAACTAAAATACAATAAAATAATCTAAACTAAATTACAAAAAAAACAAACACTAAATTACAAAAAATAAAAAAAATTACAAGATTTTTAAGCTAATTACGCCTATTCTAAGCCCTTTAATAAAATAATAAAGCCCCCCCCAAATAAAAAAATTTCCCTACCCTATTCTAAATTTAAAAAGTTCAAAGCTCTTTTACCTTACCAGCCCTTAAAAGGGCCTTTTGTGGGGCATGCCAGAAAAGAATTCTGCTCTTTTGCCTGTAAAAGAAAAACACAATACCACCCCCCAACATTACAACCCACCACCCACATACCCCTATTCTAAACCCACCCAAACCCCCCTTAAAAAAACCTAACGCTACCCCCCTGAAGATCTCCCTACCTTGTCTTCACCCAGCCGGGCCGAACTCTTCATCCGATCCGGGCGATGTCCAATCAAGCGGCAGTGAAGTCTTCCTCCATCCGGGCGATGTCTTCAATCAAGCGGCAGTGAAGTCTTCTTCCATCCGGCGATGTCTTCAATCAAGCGGCAGGGAAGTCTTCTTCCATCCGGCGATGTCTTCTTCCATCCGGCGATGTCTTCAAGCAAAGCGGCATCTTCAATCTTCTTTCTTCGCTCCTCCGCCGCGGAGCATCCATCCGGCACGACGACTTCCCGACGAATGAGGTACCTTTAAATGACGTCATCCAAGATGGCGTCCGTCGAATTCCGATTTGCTGATAGGATTCTAAGGTAGAATCAGCCAATCGTATTGAACTTGAATCTGATTGGCTGATTCTATCAGCCAATCAGATTTTTCAACCTTAATTACGATTGGCTGATAGAATCCTATCAGCAAATCGGAATTCGATGGACGCCATCTTTGATGACGTCATTTAAAGGTACCTCATTCGTCGGGAAGTCGTCGTGCCGGATGGATGCTCCACGGCGGAGGAGCGAAGAAAGAAGATTGAAGATGCCGCTTTGCTTGAAGACATCGCCGGATGGAAGAAGACTTCACTGCCGCTTGATTGAAGACATCGCCCGGATGGAGGAAGACTTCACTGCCGTTTGATTGGACATCGCCCGGATCGGATGAAGAGTTCGGCCCGGCTGGGTGAAGACAAGGTAGGGAGATCTTCAGGGGGGTAGTGTTTGGTTTTTTTAAGGGGGGGTTTGGGTGGGTTTAGAATAGGGGTATGTGGGTGGTGGGTTGTAATGTTGGGGGGTGGTATTGTGTTTTTCTTTTACAGGCAAAAGAGCAGAATTCTTTGGGACATGCCCCGCAAAAGGCCCTTTTAAGGGCTGGTAAGGTAAAAGAGCTTTGAACTTTTTTAATTTTGAATAGGGTAGGGAAATTTTTTTATTTTGGGGGGCTTTATTATTTTATTAGGGGGCTTAGAATAGGTGTAATTAACTTAAAAATCTTGTAATCTTTTTTTTGTTGTAATTTAGTGTTTGTTTTTTTTTGTAATTTAGTTTAGATTATTTTATTGTATTTTAGTTTAGATATTTGTAGTTTATTTAATTTATTGATAGTGTAGGTGTATTTGTAACTTAGGTTAGGATTTATTTTACAGGTAAATTGGTAATTATTTTAATTAGGTAGCTATTAAATAGTTATTAACTATTTAATAGCTATTGTACCTAGTTAAAATAAATACCAAGTTACCTGTAAAATAAATATAAACCCTAAAATAGCTACAATGTAATTATTAATTATATTGTAGCTATCTTAGGGTTTATTTTATAGGTAAGTATTTAGATTTAAATAGGAATATTTTAATTAATAATATTAATTAGATTTATTTTAATAAGAATTTAGTTAGGGATGTTAGAGTTAGATAGGGTTATTATACTTAATATATATATAATATAATAACGATATTAACCCTAATATAATTAGGGTTAATATATTTAATATATATAATATAATAACTATATTAACTATATTAACCCTAATATAATTAGGGTTAATATAGTTAATATAGCTGGCGGCGGTGTAGGGGGATTAAATTAGGGGTTAATATTTTTAAAATAGATGGCGGCGGTGTAAGGGGCTCACTTTAGGGGGTAGGTAAGGTAGATGGCGGCGGGGTAGGTGCTCACTTTAGGGGGTAGGTAAGGTAGATGGCGGCGGTGTAAGGGACTCACATTAGGGGGTAGGTAAGATAGATGGCGGCGGTGTAAGGGACTAACATTAGGGGGTATGTAATGTAGCTTGCGACGGTGTAGGGGGATCACATTAGGGGGTTAACTTTTATTGTAGGTGGCGGCGGGGTCCTTGTGCGGCGGTTTAGGGGTTAAATACTTTATTAGGGATTGCGGCGGGGGATCGCGGTTGACAGGTAGATAGACATTGCGCATGCGTTAGGTGTTATTTTGCATGTAGTTTAGGGAGTTACGGGGCTCCAATACTCAGCGTAAGGCTTACTACGGCTGCATTTTGTGGCAAGGTGAAAATGGAGTAAGATTTCTCCATTTTTGCCACGTAAGTGTAATGATTTAGTAGAGAGTGAGGATGGATCACAACTGCAGAGTATGCAAAATAAATGATTTGTATCACTTTTAGCAAATGGACTATTGAACAGCATAGACCAAGCTGCTTTAAGTGAAGTTGTTATTCTCAAGTAATTGAATTGCAGATCAGAAACTTGTCTGGCAGCGAATGATGTAAATCACATATGCTGTTGAATGTCACAGCAATAGTATAAACATAAACAAAGGCTGGATCAGAAGAAATGTAAAAAATAAAACAATTTCTTAGTAGCAAACTTTAGTGTTCAGCTAGCTCCCAGTATGATAAATCTTGATAAAGAAAAGCAGAGTTCCAGAAAGCAGGTAGTGTTGCTATTAGTGCTGGAGTAAGATATAACAGTTCAGTGTGAAGTGTAACTCTCAGTTTTAGACACTGTTAGTTAGTTTGTCACAGAATGGTATACACATGTGCTGATAGTCTTGCGGTCAGTAGAGCAGCAGGGAAAAGCAAAGTTCAAGGTTTATTTGTACAGCACAGCTTAAAGTAACTACAGTGCTTACCCCCAGTCACCGGATGGTGTGAAATAGAAGCAGAATTAATTCTGAGATGTCCTTGTACTTAGTCCGTGGGAGGTTGTTTGTAGATGAGTTGCACTGTGTTGCAGTGGAAGAGAGATTGAAGTCCGGTGTGTGAGAAACGCTTCAGTGGCTCAAATGAGATAGCAACTCAGAGGGAGAAGGCAGCAAACACACTGCAGTATGAAATAAGTCTCTGTTGTAGCACGCATGCTTAAAAGAAAAACTCGCCTCTGTAAAAGTTTATGTAGGCAAAATGAGCATATGAACCGGCAGTAAAAATAAGTAATCCCAAGGTAGTAGCTGGTTCAGAAATTGGAAGAAAAGCAGACTGGTTTGTTTTCAGAAAAAACACACAGCAAGTGGAAAACAGACAGACTTCAGAGCTAGTCTAGAAACTTAATAATTAAGCACCTGTCTGCAGTCAGCTGATGCCTTAAGTACAGGTAAGGCTGAAGTCAGGTGAATGGGAAAGGCATAGGTAAAACATGGAGTGGAATTCATACATAAGGTGAATGGGAAAGGCATAGGTAAAACATGAAGCGGAATCCTTACATACGCCCCCCTTCAAGCAAGCCGATCCTCGGCTTGATGTTTAGGTCTAAGAGGATATCGTCTGTGGAAACGGGAGATGAGTCTAGGTGCATCTATATTGGTATAAGGCTCCCAGGTGTCATCATCAGGTGAGTAGCCTTTCCATCTGACCAGATATTGTAAGACACCTTTATGCCGTCTGGAATCCAGGAGGTCTTGAATTTCATAAGTGTCCGGATCTAGGGGTACAGGTACAGGTGGTAAAATAGTTTTCACTGAAGGATCATCTGAAGCTGGTTTAAGAAGGGACACATGAAAAGTAGGATGGATGGGTATAGAACTGGGAAGGTCCAGAGTAACTGCATTTGGGTTAACAACGTGAGTGATAGTGAACGGTCCGTTATATAATCCTGCTAGTTTTTTACTGGGAACAGGGATTTTGATATTTTTTGTCGAAAGCCAAACTTTATCGCCTATGGCATAAGATGGTGATGGTCGTCTGCGTAAGTCGTAGTATTTCTTCTGTGAGGTCTGAGCCTGTTGGATATTTGTTTTTAGGAAGTGGAAGTTTTCAGCGAGCTTCTGTAGTAGATCATCTACAGAAGGAGAAATTGGGTTATCCGTTTGTTCCAGGGAAAAATGTGGATGAAAAGCATAATTTGCAAAGAAGGGTGAAACTTTGGTGGATGAATTAACCGAGTTATTGTAGGCAAATTCGGCCAGATATAGGTATTGTGACCATTCATTTTGCTGATAAGAGCAATAACAGCGTAGATACTGCTCTAGCCATTGATTTAATTTCTCTGTTTGGCCATTTGTTTGTGGATGGAAGGCAGTACTTAGGCGATGATCAATTTTCAGTTGAGCAGAAAGACTTTTCCAGAACTTCGAGGTAAACGGAGTACCCCTATCAGTGGTTATGATTGGTATCTGACAATCGAATTTAAGAAGAGTTGTGCTGTCTCACTGGAAGTGGGAAGTTTGTTAAAAGGGATAAAATGAGCCATTTTGGTCAGGATGTCTGTGACAACAAGAATGGTGTTGAAACCTGAACTCACAGGTAATTCAACTATGAAGTCCATGCCGAGATGTAACCAAGGTCTATCAGGTATTTGAATTGGAAGAAGATGTCCATATGGCTTGGCCCTTTCCTTTTTGGAAGTAATGCAGATGGAGCAGTTTGAGATATAGTTTTTTACAGATGTTTCCAAATTTGGCCACCAGTAGGATCTGCTGAGAAGTTCCTTTGTTTTCATAATACCTGGATGTCCAAGGAGAGGTGGATCATGATGTTGTTTAATTAGAGCAGGTCTAAGAATCTCGGGGACATACAAGAGAGTCCCATGATAGTAGAGGTTGTTTCTACAAGATAGTCGGAGTTGAGGTAGCTGAGGATCTGACCGTAAAGCTGTTTGAAGTTGCGTCTTGAAAGTGGACAGTAGACCCAAAAATCTATCTGGGGGAATGATAGAAGTAGATTCCTGAGTGTTTGGAGGTCTAGGGTCTTTCCTAGAAAGTGCGTCCGCCTTTCCATTTTTAGAGCCGGGCCTGTAGATGATTTGATAGTTAAACCTGCTGAAGTATAGGCTCCATCTTACCTGTCGACTAGAGAGAGTTTTATTCCTCTGTAGGAACGCGAGATTACGGTGATCCGTGTAGATGATTATTGGTAAGACGGTGCCCTCCAGGAGATGCCTCCAATGTTCAAAGGCACGTTTTATTGCCAGGAGTTCCTTTTCTCCATCAGCATAGTTCATCTCAGGTGCAGAAAGAATTTTGGAATAGAAAGCTACTGGATGTAGTGGTTGGGATATACTGCGTCTTTGCGAGAGGACAGCTCCAAGGGCATAATCGGAGGAATCCACCTCCAAAATGAATTGGAGAGAAGGGTCAGGAAATTGAAGTATTGGAGCTGAGCAGAAGGAGTTTTTTAATGAGTTGAAAGCTTCAGTTGCTTTGGAGTTCCAGGTGAAAGGTGTACTGGAACTGGTGAGTACAGTGAGAGGTTTAGCAATTTGAGAGAAATTTTTAATAAACTTTCTATAATAGTTGCTAAACCCGAGGAAACGTTGTAGTTCCTTCCTATTTTTTGGTTGTGGCCAGTTTTTTACTGAATCGACTTTGTTAGCCTGCATTTGGATACCATTTGGGCCAATGGAGTACCCCAAAAAATCTATTTCCTTGGTGTGGAATACACACTTTTCTAGTTTTGCATATAGCCTATGAACTTGGAGCCTGGAAAGTATCCAACTAACATGTTTAACATGTTCTTCAAGCGTGTTTGAGTACACTAGAATGTCGTCCAGGTATACGACCACACAAGTATCAAGAAGATCGTGAAATATATCGTTAATAAAATACTGGAATGTGGCCGGGGCGTTAGTTAACCCGAACGGCATTACCAGGTACTCAAACAGGCCGTATCTTGTCCTAAAGGCGGTCAACCACTCATCCCCTTCTCTTATGCGGACAAGGTTATAAGCCCCTCTTAGATCTAATTTGGTGAAGATTTTGGCATGTTGGAGGCGTTCAATGAGTTCGGGGATGAGTGGTAGGGGATACCTGTTTTTTTTTTTTAAAATAAGATTTTTATTGGGTGACAATTCCAACAGCTTTAGCATTCACAAACTTTTAGTCACGTGATAACAATAGAATCGAAAAACATGTTATACTTTCAACAACAGAACTTATGATCACATTTTTGCTGCTGAATTGCCCTCCCCTCTTTTCATTATATCTCGCCCCCTCCCCTATTTAACGTCAACCATCTCCCCTGTTCTATTATCCTCTCTATCTCTGCTCCTCCTTTTCTGAGGCTCCTTATACTCCTCTCCCCTTCTTCTCCTATCATTTCTGCATGTATAACGTTTTGTGTCTTTCAGGTTGGTAAAAGTTCTTGTCCGTTATTATACTTTGCTGTTAGTATTCTACAGTTAATTACCTCCGCACTTTAATGTTCAGCAGTGGACTCCTTTCCCCCCTGGGACTCGCTTTTTCAATTTGTAGTGTTTACAGTATGTTCCATTCCCCTCTCAGTTGTGCAGCTAATATGTATTCTGAGTTGCGGAATGGGTGTAATATCTGTTTTTGTATCTCTGTTGATTGTTGTAGGATCAACCTCTCCCATTTCCTCATGAAAACCTTTACCCTATCTTTTACATCACTCATGGTATCAAACTGTTCTATTATCATTTGTTGCCGTAGTGCACTTTTGAGCTGTCTTAATGTTGGCGGTTCCCTCTTCCTCCACTCCTTGAGAATTAATTTCCTTGCTGTAAGGATTGTGTTATATATAAGTCTTTTCTGTGTGCCTAGTTTAGCTGTGATGTCAAGAAATACTATAGCTTTCCCATCTAGTTTAATTTGTGTGGAGCACATCTTATTTATCCATCTTTCCGTCATGGCCCAAAATTTTGTCAGTCTTGGGCAAGTCTCAAATAAGTGTATATATTCAGGATCTGGCTGTCTGCATTTGACACATACATTTTCTGTGTCTTTCACCCATTTACTGTATAATCTGGGGGTGATATGTGCCCTATGAATCGTTTTGATGTGCATCTCCCTTATGTCTGCTCCTATGGTGGCTCTCCTGACTTTTTCTATACTCTCTGTAATTTGTTCCTCCGAAATTGGTGTCTGCAGTATGTCTGACCATTTGTCACCCAGGTTTGCCTTGTGCTTTTGGTTTGGCTTTTCTATCAGCATTTTATATATTGGGGAAACAGAGTGACCCCCTTGGGATGTTCGAGCAACCAGTTTTGATATCGGGTCAGTATGATCTGTGAAATCTATGGCCTAGATTTGGAGTTCGGCGGTAGCCGTCAAAACCAGCGTTAGAGGCTCCTAACGCTGGTTTTGGCCGCCCGCTGGTATTTGGAGTCAGTGATTAAAGGGTCTAACGCTCACTTTTCAGCCGCGACTTTTCCATACCGCAGATCCCCCTACGCCATTTGCGTAGCCTATCTTTTCAATGGGATCTTTCTAACGCTGGTATTTAGAGTCGCTTCTGAAGTGAGCGTTAGAGCTCTAACGACAAGATTCCAGCCGCCTGAAAATAGCAGGAGTTAAGAGCTTTCTGGCTAACGCCGGTTCATAAAGCTCTTAACTACTGTACCCTAAAGTACACTAACACCCATAAACTACCTATGTACCCCTAAACCGAGGCCCCCCCACATCGCCGCCACTCGATTAAAATTTTTAACCCCTAATCTGCCGACCGCCACCTACGTTATACTTATGTACCCCTAATCTGCTGCCCCTAACCCCGCCGACCCCTGTATTATATTTATTAACCCATAACCTGCCCCCCACAACATCGCCGCCAGCTACTTAAAATAATTAACCCCTAATCTTCCGACCGC
Organism: Bombina bombina; assembly: GCF_027579735.1. Taxonomy (NCBI): domain Eukaryota; kingdom Metazoa; phylum Chordata; class Amphibia; order Anura; family Bombinatoridae; genus Bombina; species Bombina bombina. The sequence continues at coordinate 562,936,648 of NC_069503.1, forward strand.
AAAGCGCCGCCACCTACGTTATCCCTATGTACCCCTAATCTGCTACCCCTAACACCGCCGACCCCTATATTATATTTATTAACCCCTAATCTGCCCCCCTCAACGTCGCCGACACCTGCCTACACTTATTAACCCCTAATCTGCCGAGCGGACCTGAGCGCTACTATAATAAAGTTATTAACCCCTAATCCGCCTCACTAACCCTATAATAAATAGTATTAACCCCTAATCTGCCCTCCCTAACATCGCCGACACCTACCTTCAATTATTAACCCCTAATCTTCCGATCGGAGCTCACCGCTATTCTAATAAATGGATTAACCCCTAAAGCTAAGTCTAACCCTAACACTAACACCCCCCTAAGTTAAATATAATTTTTATCTAACGAAATAAATTAACTCTTATTAAATAAATGATTCCTATTTAAAGCTAAATACTTACCTGTAAAATAAACCCTAATATAGCTACAATATAAATTATAATTATATTATAGCTATTTTAGGATTAATATTTATTTTACAGGCAACTTTGTAATTATTTTAACCAGGTACAATAGCTATTAAATAGTTAAGAACTATTTAATAGTTACCTAGTTAAAATAATAACAAATTTACCTGTAAAATAAATCCTAACCTAAGATATAATTAAACCTAACACTACCCTATCAATAAAATAATTAAATAAACTACCTACAATTACCTACAATTAACCTAACACTACACTATCAATAAATTAATTAAACACAATTCCTACAAATAAATACAATTAAATAAACTAGCTAAAGTACAAAAAATAAAAAAGAACTAAGTTACAGAAAATAAAAAAATATTTACAAACATAAGAAAAATATTACAACAATTTTAAACTAATTACACCTACTCTAAGCCCCCTAATAAAATAACAAAGCCCCCCAAAATAAAAAATTCCCTACCCTATTCTAAATTAAAAAAGTTACAAGCTCTTTTACCTTACCAGCCCTGAACAGGGCCCTTTGCGGGGCATGCCCCAAGAAGTTCAGCTCTTTTGCCTGTAAAAAAAAACATAAAATACCCCCCCCCCCCCAACATTACAACCCACCACCCACATACCCCTAATCTAACCCAAACCCCCCTTAAATAAACCTAACACTAATCCCCTGAAGATCTTCCTACCTTGTCTTCACCATCCAGGTATCACCGATCCGTCCTGGCTCCAAGATCTTCATCCAACCCAAGCGGGGGTTGGCGATCCATAATCCGGTGCTGAAGAGGTCCAGAAGAGGCTCCAAAGTCTTCCTCCTATCCGGCAAGAAGAGGACATCCGGACCGGCAAACATCTTCTCCAAGCGGCATCTTCGATCTTCTTCCATCCGGAGCGAAGCGGCAGGATCCTGAAGACCTCCAGCGCGGAACATCCATCCGGACCGACGACTGAACGACGAATGACTGTTCCTTTACGGGACGTCATCCAAGATGGCGTCCCTCGAATTCCGATTGGCTGATAGGATTCTATCAGCCAATCGGAATTAAGGTAGGAATTTTCTGATTGGCTGATGGAATCAGCCAATCAGAATCTAGTTCAATCCGATTGGCCGATCCAATCAGCCAATCAGATTGAGCTCGCATTCTATTGGCTGATCGGAACAGCCAATAGAATGCGAGCTCAATCTGATTGGCTGATTGGATCAGCCAATCGGATTGAACTTGATTCTGATTGGCTGATTCCATCAGCCAATCAGAAAATTCCTACCTTAATTCCGATTGGCTGATAGAATCCTATCAGCCAATCGGAATTCGAGGGACGCCATCTTGGATGACGTCCCTTAAAGGAACAGTCATTCGTCGTTCAGTCGTCGGTCCGGATGGATGTTCCGCGCTGGAGGTCTTCAGGATCCTGCCGCTTCGCTCCGGATGGAAGAAGATCGAAGATGCCGCTTGGAGAAGATGTTTGCCGGTCCGGATGTCCTCTTCTTGCCGGATAGGAGGAAGACTTTGGAGCCTCTTCTGGACCTCTTCAGCACCGGATTATGGATCTCCAACCCCCGCTTGGGTTGGATGAAGATCTTGGAGCCAGGACGGATCGGTGATACCTGGATGGTGAAGACAAGGTAGGAAGATCTTCAGGGGATTAGTGTTAGGTTTATTTAAGGGGGGTTTGGGTTAGATTAGGGGTATGTGGGTGGTGGGTTGTAAATGTTGGGGGGGGGTATTGTATGTTTTTTTTTACAGGCAAAAGAGCTGAACTTCTTGGGGCATGCCCCGCAAAGGGCCCTGTTCAGGGCTGGTAAGGTAAAAGAGCTTGTAACTTTTTTAATTTAGAATAGGGTAGGGAATTTTTTATTTTGGGGGGCTTTGTTATTTTATTAGGGGGCTTAGAGTAGGTGTAATTAGTTTAAAATTGTTGTAATATTTTTCTTATGTTTGTAAATATTTTTTTATTTTCTGTAACTTAGTTCTTTTTTATTTTTTGTACTTTAGCTAGTGTATTTAATTGTATTTATTTGTAGGAATTGTGTTTAATTAATTTATTGATAGTGTAGTGTTAGGTTAATTGTAGGTAATTGTAGGTAGTTTATTTAATTATTTTATTGATAGGGTAGTGTTAGGTTTAATTATATCTTAGGTTAGGATTTATTTTACAGGTAAATTTGTTATTATTTTAACTAGGTAACTATTAAATAGTTCTTAACTATTTAATAGCTATTGTACCTGGTTAAAATAATTACAAAGTTGCCTGTAAAATAAATATTAATCCTAAAATAGCTATAATATAATTATAATTTATATTGTAGCTATATTAGGATTTATTTTACAGGTAAGTATTTAGCTTTAAATAGGAATCATTTATTTTATAAGAGTTAATTTATTTCGTTAGATAAAAATTATATTTAACTTAGGGGGGTGTTAGTGTTAGGGTTAGACTTAGCTTTAGGGGTTAATCCATTTATTAGAATAGCGGTGAGCTCCGATCGGAAGATTAGGGGTTAATAATTGAAGGTAGGTGTCGGCGATGTTAGGGAGGGCAGATTAGGGGTTAATACTATTTATGATAGGGTTAGTGAGGCGGATTAGGGGTTAATAACTTTATTATAGTAGCGCTCAGGTCCGCTCGGCAGATTAGGGGTTAATAAGTGTAGGCAGGTGTCGGCGACGTTGAGGGGGGCAGATTAGGGGTTAATAAATATAATATAGGGGTCGGCGATGTTAGGGCAGCAGATTAGGGGTACATAGGGATAACGTAGGTTGCGGCGGTTTACGGAGCGGCAGATTAGGGGTTAAAAAAATATGCAGGGGTCAGCGATAGCGGGGGCGGCAGATTAGGGGTTAATAAGTGTAATGCTAGGGGTGTTTAGACTCGGGGTACATGTTAGAGTGTTAGGTGCAGACGTAGGAAGTGTTTCCCCATAGGAAACAATGGGACTGCGTTAGGAGCTGAACGCTGCTTTTTTGCAGGTGTTAGGTTTTTTTTCAGCTCTAACAGCCCCATTGTTTCCTATGGGAGAATCGTGCACGAGCACGTTTTTGAGGCCGGCCGCGTCCGTAAGCAACTCTGGTATCGAGAGTTGCATTTGCGGTAAAAATGCTCTACGCTCCTTTTTTGGAGCCTAACGCAGCATTTGTTTGAACTCTCGATACCAGAGTTAATTTTATGGTGCGGCCAGAAAAAAGCCCGCGGAGCGTTAACAGCCCTTTTACCGCCGAACTCCAAATCTAGGCCTATGTGTTTCTGTAACTGTGTAACGTAGTGTTTGACTTGCAAGTATGCAAAATGGTGTTGTCTAGGTAGTGTGTATTCTTTTTGTAGGTCTTGGAATGTATGGATCAGCCCTGTGGACTCCGACACCAACTGTTTAGCAGCGTGTAAGCCTATGTCTTTCCATTGTTGGAATGGCTTTGTCGTCAGACCTGCCGGGTAGTCAGGATTCCCCCCTATGGGTATGAATTTTGTGTGTGTATGTGATACCCCCATCCACTTACACATTTTCGTCCAGGCCCTTACTGATTCCCCAAAGATTGGAAAGTCCTTGGACCATGTGCGTAATTTGTGATTTTCCATGTGTGGTAACATAGCTAATGCCCATGGCTGAACCATACTGCTTTCTATTTCCTTGTGTGTGAAATGGTTTGTGTTACATAGCCAGTCCAAGACGTATTTGCTAGTTGTGGCCGGGATACCTGTTTTTTATCGTAATTTTATTGAGCTCCCTGAAGTCGATTATTGGTCGAAGGGAGTTATCTTTGTTTCTTACGAAGAAGAACCCGGCTGCTGCTGGAGAAACTGAAGGACGTATAAAACCTTTTTTTAAGTTTTCATCTAAATACGTCTTTAAATGATCAAGCTCGGGTTGGCAAAGAGGGTAGAGATGACCGTAGGGAGGAGTGGTACCAGGTTTGAGGTCGATCGGACAGTCATACGACCGATGAGGAGGTAGAGTATCAGCTTCCTTCTTACTGAATACGTCTGCAAACTTCTCATATACTTTAGGTATGTGTGGAGTTTCTGTCAAATGGAAGAGAACAGAATGATTTAGACAGGTTTGCTGGCAATATGGTGAATCAAATTTTACTTCCAAAGAACACCAATTGATCACAGGTTTGTGTAAACGGAGCCATTGTAACCCTAGTACAATGGGGAATAGAGGAGAGGTAATAACATCAAAGGTGATGTATTCCTGATGTGAACCTAGGGTGGATACCAAAATGGGAATTGTATGCTGAGTAATAGGACCAGAAGAAAGTTCAGACCCATCTACAACCCGTATAGAGACAGGAGACAATTTAGTGATGAGAGGTATTTTATATTTTTCAACAATAGCTTTATCTATGTAATTCCCTTGGGCTCCTGTGTCAATTATAGCTTCTTTCGTCATGCGATTGCTGTCCCACTGTAAAGAGAGGGTTAAAGTACAGTGAATTGGTTTATCATGTTCAATCATTGAAGTCAAATGTAAGAGAGACTTATTATTTTTATTTTTACGTAGGGAGGGGCATTCGCGGATAGGATGGTTTGGACTTCCACAATACATACACAGTCCTTTTGATTTTCTTCTAAACCTTTCTTCAGAGGTCAATGGACCCCTCCTAAAGCCTATATCCATAGGTTCAGGCACACTTGATGAAGAAGCAGTTGGAGGAGGATGGAATGATCTCTTGTAAGAAGAATCCCCAATTTGACGCTCTGACTTCCTTTCGCGAAGCCTTCTATCTATTTGCATTGAGAGCTTCATGAGGCCGTCTAAAGAGTCAGGGAGATCAGTTCGGGCTAGCTCATCTTTAACTGCTTCCGAGAGTCCTAGGCGAAATTGGTTTCTTAAGGCAATCACGTTCCATTGGGAATCAATGGCATGTTGTTTAAACTCCGTTATATAAACTTCAACAGGACGGTTGCCTTGCTTTAGTTTCCGCATCTTGCTTTCTGCAGTCAATTGTAAATTTGAGTCTGAATAAAGTTCATCCATGACTGCTAGAAAAGACTGTAGGGATGATAGAATAGGATCGTTGGTTTCAAAGAGCGTGTCTGCCCAGATTCGGGGTTCACCCCGTAGATAGGTAATCATTGGGAGCACTTTAATCTTATCATTAGGATATGTGAGTGGCTTAAGGTTGAAAGTGAGGAGGCAGGCATTCCTATATTGGCGATAGAGACTCCTATCACCATTGAACAAATCAGGTGCTGCAATCTGTGGTTCCACAATAGATTCAGCAGCTTTTGCTTTGGGAGGAGTTGTCTCTCTTATAACCTTAGTTAAAGTCTCATTTTCAACCTTTAGATCTCTAAGGCCTTGACTGAGTTCATCTACTCTTTTAGACAGGTTGTAAATGAATTGGGGCAAATCTGCTGGATCCATATTTTTAGGCTTAATTATTCTGTAATGATTTAGTAGAGAGTGAGGATGGATCACAACTGCAGAGTATGCAAAATAAATGATTTGTATCACTTTTGGCAAATGGACTATTGAACAGCATAGACCAAGCTGCTTTAAGTGAAGTTGTTATTCTCAAGTAATTGAATTGCAGATCAGAAACTTGTCTGGCAACGAATGATGTAAATCACATATGCTGTTGAATGTCACAGCAATAGTATAAACATAAACAAAGGCTGGATCAGAAGAAATGTAAAAAATAAAACAATTTCTTAGTAGCAAACTTTAGTGTTCAGCTAGCTCCCAGTATGATAAATCTTGATAAAGAAAAGCAGAGTTCCAGAAAGCAGGTAGTGTTGCTATTAGTGCTGGAGTAAGATATAACAGTTCAGTGTGAAGTGTAACTCTCAGTTTTAGACACTGTTAGTTAGTTTGTCACAGAATGGTATACACATGTGCTGATAGTCTTGCGGTCAGTAGAGCAGCAGGGAAAAGCAAAGTTCAAGGTTTATTTGTACAGCACAGCTTAAAGTAACTACAGTGCTTACCCCCAGTCACCGGATGGTGTGAAATAGAAGCAGAATTAATTCTGAGATGTCCTTGTACTTAGTCCGTGGGAGGTTGTTTGTAGATGAGTTGCACTGTGTTGCAGTGGAAGAGAGATTGAAGTCCGGTGTGTGAGAAACGCTTCAGTGGCTCAAATGAGATAGCAACTCAGAGGGAGAAGGCAGCAAACACACTGCAGTATGAAATAAGTCTCTGTTGTAGCGTGCACGCTTAAAAGAAAAACTCGCATATGAACCGGCAGTAAAAATAAGTAATCCCAAGGTAGTAGCTGGTTCAGAAATTGGAAGAAAAGCAGACTGGTTTGTTTTCAGAAAAAACACACAGCAAGTGGAAAACAGACAGACTTCAGAGCTAGTCTAGAAACTTAATAATTAAGCACCTGTCTGCAGTCAGCTGATGCCTTAAGTACAGGTAAGGCTGAAGTCAGGTGAATGGGAAAGGCATAGGTAAAACATGGAGTGGAATCCATACATTAGGTGAATGGGAAAGGCATAGGTAAAACATGAAGCGGAATCCTTACAGTAAGTCCTTACGCTGTATATTGGATACCAAACTGCACTGGTTTGATATACCTGCCTATGGCCCAAAAAACTACGGGCGACAGCAGAAATATACGAGCGTAACTTCTAGGTTACGCCGTATATAGGATACCAAACCAGCACAAATTTCAGCGTCGCTGGCTTTTGCGGGCGACGCTGCATATTGGATCGGGCCCCAGGTGTTAGTCCCCTTGAAACAACTTTTCCATCACTATTGTGGCCAGAAAGAGTCCCTGTGGGTTTTAAAATTTGCCTGCCTATTGAAGTCTATGGCAGTTAGCCCGGTTGCGAACAGTTGTGGAAGTTCGCGTTCGACGTTCGCGAACCCAAATTTTTAGGTTCGCGACATCACTACTGCTGTGATGACACTGCATATAGCTATGATATTGCTGTCCTTCATTGTAAGATGATAATAATGCTTTATTCGAACCACAAACATATGTAACGTGTTTACAGTTTAATCATAGCCTTGCTTATAAGCAGATTACTGATTTATGTTATTGCAATAAGTTCATAATAAACAATTACTATACTGCATCCTTGTGTACCGTGTCAAATTCCCTTTTTTTCGTACTATCGGGAACCCCCGTTTGCCATGACAAGGAGGAAACATAGGAAAGTGGGAGGGATTAAACTCAGTTATGTGGGGTGTTTATGCCTTCTCCTATAGGACTGGACTTTAATCCATGTCATGACCATGAAAGAAATCAATTAAAGTATACATTTACTGTATGTTTTACAGTTCTCACATTATACATACACATAAAATAATGATGGTTGTCAAGGTGGATAACTTGTTCATTTGAAAAAGATCCACATGCCAAATCTTGTAACACCATGCTGGAGCAATCAGGATTAAAAAAAAAATGTTTTAGTCTTATCTTGAAAATCACTCTGGAAAAAGGAACCAGAGGAGAAAACAGATAAGCAGGTTGAAATGACCAAGGAACTACTAGAGCATCCTTGGCTTAAGGATGCTTGGACTTTGCAAAATACCTAGGAAGTTTGATGTTCAAATGAGAGGCCCTCAGATCTATTTCTGGTAGTCAACAATTAGAGAGAACACATCCTAATGAAAAGACCCTGGATTCATTCTTGAGATGTATATCATAAGATTTAGGCAAGAATCTACTTCTGCCCAAGAGAGAATCTGAGACACCTCTATCAAGAATAAGGAAATGTGAGTTCCCCTGAAGGTTGACAGAAGTTACTATTGTGACATTGTCTGTCCAGAAATGGAGATGTCTCCCTTATTAACAGAGGCCAAGCTTGAAGGGTCCCGAAAAGGGTCCCGAAATAATATATTGATAATATTGATTGGCAACCTTGCCTCTGAGGATCCCAAACCCTAAGCTGTCAGAGATCCCCAAACAGATCTCCAACCTGAAAATTTGTATCTGTGGTAATTACAGATCAGATAGGACGCGTAAGAAGCCTCCTCAGGGGGGAACTTCCGGACGGCGGCCATGATAGGTCTCAAGATTTTTTGCTGCTTCATGTCATCACTTCACTCTGCTCATAAAGCCCTTATAAATGCTCTATTGAGTTTCACTTGTAACTAAATATTTTGCAGCAGAGAAAGACCTCTCGAATGATAACATTTTCTAGATTTGGTTCCTAACTCAGTCTACCGGAATATTGCATAGGTTGCGGCCTACAACATAACCTCCCGGCAGAAGGCCAGGGTGCTCCTGTGGTTACTACACAATGAGACCCCGCAAAAACACTGCAAGAAACCTATATACAAAACTACAAGCTGAGTATCCCCTGAAACAGATTTAGCTACCATGGAGCCTACTTGCTTACTAAAAGAAATAAGCTGTTTGCTTTTTCAATACATAGAGTTCTTCTCTAAAGCACTTTGCAAACTATCCTAAACTCCCTCAATAGATCCTACCTAGAACACCTCTCTGACTGCACCGGAGAGTAAATCATGCGATGACAGTGCAGCAAAATACATCTGAAGGAAGACTGACATCCCCCCCAGACAGCCACACAAATGGGACTAACACTTTTACCAGCTGCTGAGGGTATACCAGAGGTGGATAGCAGTACAGAGTCTGGAGGACCCCTCACGATACCTATCTACCACCACGCTGGAGCTATAAAATAGATGGATGTCAAATTTGCGGCTCCTATCTCACAAACTGCCAGTACGGAGACTCAATTGTGCTGGGTCATGATCCAGAAGACTTAAGCGCACAGTCTGGTTCCAGCCACTGAAGATTAGTTATTTATGTTTAAAATCCAGATTGTTTGCATTTACCCCTATACTAGGGATAGGCAAGGTGTCCGTACACGGGCACTGGTGTCCGTTACTAGCCTTTGCAGTGTCTGCCACAACCTTAGTATAGGTTTTATTTCTGATTAAATAATAGGAATACAAAAAATATGTAGTGTGAATAAAGTTAGTGGCTTGTCAAGAGACTGCTAGCGATATTGGGTGATAAGTTATGAAATAAATAAGTGAAAAACTGGATGTGTATCTGCATCTGTATAATAACACCCAGCTCTATACAAAGACACAGTAGTGACACTGGCACATGCGTATAGCCAGACAAGGGCTAGTTATAGAATCAGTGGTATCTGCATCAGTATAATAACACCCAGCACTATATAATGACAGTAGTGACACCGGCACATGGGTATAGCCAGAGGAGGACTGTTTATAGAATCAGTGGTATCTGCATCAGTATATTAACACCCAGCACTATATAATGACACAGTAGTGACATTAGCACATGGGTATAGTCAGAGGAGGGCTGGTTATAGGATCAGTGGTATCTGCATCAGTATAATAACACCCAGTGCTATATAATGACACAGTAGTGACACTGGCACATGGGTATAGCCAGAGGAGGGCTGGTTATAGGATCAGTGATATCTGCATCAGTATAATAACACCCAGTGCTATATAATGACACAGTAGTGACACTGGCACATGGGTATAGCCAGAGGAGGGCTGGTTATAGGATCAGTGATATCTGCATCAGTATAATAACACCCAGTGCTATATAATGACACAGTAGTGACACTGGCACATGGGTATAGCCAGAGGAGGGCTGGTTATAGGATCAGTGATATCTGCATCAGTATAATAACACCCAGTGCTATATAATGACACAGTAGTGATACTGGCACATGGGTATAGCCAGACAAGGGCTGTTTATAGGATCAGTGGTATCTGCATCAGTATAATAACACCCAGTGCTATATAATGACACAGTAGTGACACTGGCACATGGGTATAGCCAGACAAGGGCTGGTTATAGGATCAGTGGTATCTGCATCAGTATAATAACACCAAGCATTATAAAATAATGTTTTCAATTTCAAATGTACCTTGGTGTCCTTCACTAATGTCTGTACTTTGGAAAATGTCCGCCACATCCTTTGTCAGTGGCTATCCCTGCCCTATACCCTATTATCAAGTTTAGCAACTGCTAATAGTTTGGATGATTTTACTACCTATAATTCACTGGGCTTATAAAAGTGTATTGAGTATATCTGCTATTTTACTGTGACCCCCTCTCTTACTGACCTATGCCAGTATACAATGTAAACCATACCTGTAGTTCTATCAGTTCTAATAGCTGTTTTCTGGAATTGCATAGCTGTTAGAGACTTATACAAAACAAAAACATTTGCCCTTCCATCATTACCAAGTATATGTGAGAGTACCTTTTATGAAAACTTATCTAAACACTTATGTCTCTCATTAAGAGGCAGCCCAAGATTATATATGTATCTCACTATATGAATATATGTAGGAATACGAAGTTATTAACTATTATAAATGTTATGTTTTACACTGAAATAACTTCACTAACCTAGTTTTCAGGGTTCATTCATGCTAAACATATGAGATATCTTTCACACTTTTAGACAACACTGATTGCACATGATACCATGATATGTCAGCTAGTATACTGATCATAATATAATCAGCGTCTCTGGTATTACTAGTATTTGGCTTGCTCACATTAGAATTGCATTTTGCCACCTAGATAATTATATGTATGGCCCCAGTTACAGCACATAGCAATGTTAGTATACATATTCTGCTTTAATGTTAACCTAGACAATGATCCTTAGGCCTTTTCCTTAGTCTTAAAGGGGTGCCGCCTGTGGCCGGAGCGGTGCGACCTAATGCTAATCACAACCCGAGGATCTTTTCTATAAGCAACTATATAATACTATATCTGGGTAAATCCTTATGTCTGCATTAAACCATAATGTTTTCTAATCAAAGATTGTGCTCACACTAATCTACAGATTTAGGACATTTAGCACACAAGGTCTTCATAGTTTATAGGTTTAGCACTTAACTGATTCAACTAATCTACCACGTAGACAAGGTGAATGTGCTAAAGGTGTGACAACTAATACAGCTTTGTCTGGATATAAGCTAAATAAGGGGATTTCTTAATACAACCTTCATGCCGCTATCTTGGTTCATTGAACTTAATATACTTTATATTTAAACTATAACTGTGTGACCATGTAAACCTTGCCCTTCCTTCTAGCCTCATTATCCTTAATTTACATCTCTAAATATGCTATGTTTTAACAACTTTAGTGGGATCACTAGCTGACTTTCAAATAATTGTCAAATGGTCTAATATTGCTCAGAAACCGAGAGATAATACATTTTCTTCCAATTCATATATTGGGACTCCCTTATAATCTACATATTCCTGGCCCCATATTAATCCCCTCAGTTCCTCCAACTACCGCTTTAATTTTAATAAAGTGTTCTTAGAATGACTACTGTTCTACATGGAAGGAGTTCCTTTTATTGTTACTGTTATTATTTATAACCTAATAGGGGATAATCAGCCATATTTTAACTAAAAACATTTAACCATGTTAAATTCTAACATACTATTTAAAGAGTGCATTGTTGAAGTTAATTATTAAAAAAGAGGTTTGTTTTGAGGCCCAAAAGTGGTCTCCATTTTTCCATTATAACCTTTACTATCAGTTCCATTTTGTTTATGTATGAGGTCCAAGAGTGGACTCTTGAGCTCATCAGAAGGTTTACATTTAAATTGGCAAATCACTATTGTATACTGGAGTTGTTTACTAATGTTTATTTTCCTTTCTGGATTGCCTATATACACCTGATAGTTTAATGTACTTGAAATTCATTGTAATTTTTTTTTGCCATTATGCCTCAATTAAAAAAAAAAGCCCCCTCAATAGTAAATTGATGATTCAGCCGCCAAGTAAGAGACTGGTTTGTATTGGAATTTAAATATCTTTAGATAGCGCCTGGGTATAAACCTTGCGTTATTGATGCAGCATATAAAACTGAAGAGGTCTCATGTGAAATTGAGCAAATGAAATTATATCTTAAACTGTAATTATGAGACCTAGTACTTCTATTCACAGAGCAACTGAAAGGAGTGAAAGAGGCTGAAGGTTCAGATATAACAGTGTTATCCATCTCTACTCTGTTAGAGAAAAATTAATGGACACTGAATTTGTTTGAAGAAACAACAATAGCTATTTCATGTGAAATTCTGTTAAAGGAAAGGATTGAGCTAGTACCAATATATTATTCAGGTAATGAATTTGTATGGCGAAAGCACTGCAATACCCTGAGCTCTGTTATAGGCAAAAGGTTACCCAGAACCTTGATATTATTCTTTTTTCCCATACTGACCAGGCCTGGCTCTGCTTAACTTCTGAGATCAGACGGGATCAGGTGCATTCAGGGGAGTGTGGCGGTAGGCTGGAGTTGTAGCTAGACCAGGATGGAAAAATAACACACTGATAATTTTTTTCCAGAAAAGTAAAACCTCAGAAATGGATGTTTTGAGTAAATTTGAAGGTAACCATCCTTTAATCTAATATGGAAATAAACTAACCTGGCTTAAGTTAGAATAGTTCTGTATGTTTCCATTCTGAAAGATGGAATTCTTACAAACTGTTTAGAGATCAAGATCCAAAATTGGTCTGAAATTGTCTTCCTTCTTCGGATCAATGAAGAGATTTGATTAAAATTCCATTCCCTGTTCTTGCATTGAACTGGAATAATTATTCCCATATCTCAACTGATACCAAGGTTGAAGGGCCCTTAAAATTGGAGACAGTTTGAAGAAAGATAAAAAAACCTATTTTTTGGAGGCCTTGTTATTAAACCAATGCAATATTCTTGAGAATAATGTTCTGAACCCAGAGGTCTAGGACAGACTGAACCCAAGCTTCCTGAATAAAAACTGCCACCATAGCAGGATTACTGGATCTAAGGCTGCAAGCAAGTAGCGGACAGCCAAACCAGTACTGAAAAATATCAGCAGAGGTAATGGAATAGGAGTATAATTTAGATTTGTAAAGGGAGGCAGAAAACGAGTCCCTGTGACCGAATGTACAGAGGGCCTATGAAGGATTTCCTATGAGGTGAAACCATGGTATCATAAACTATACCCCAAATACATCCCTCTGACAAGAATGTACTCTGAGGGGAACCGGGCTTCAACATAGACTGAATGCCTCTTTCACTGAAGAAATTATTCACATCTTCATACTTTAACCACCTCCAATGGAGGCAAAGTAAAGACTAAGTTATGCATGAGGTGGGAGGGGTTTTATAGGGCTCCTTGGGTTCGGGAGACTTTGCCTCCTCCTACTGGTAGGAATGTAATTCCCTTGAGTAATGGATTGTGGACTCTCACCACCTATATGAAAGAAACAATTTAAAATTAGATGTTAAACAAAACTGCATGCTCTATTTGAATAATTAAAGTCATTGACTACAATGGAGAACCCCTAAATAAAGAAGAACAATATATTTAAAACTGAAATATAGACTGGCACAACTTAATGTCAATCATCTCATATATATATATATATATATATATATATATATATATATATATATATATATATATATATATATATAATATATATATATATATATATATATATATATATATATATATATATATTATATATATATATATATATATATATAAAATTATATATAAAATTCATTAAAATTATGGGGGGAGATAAAAAACTGAAATTAAAATCCTCCATGTCTCAAAATGTAATCAATGTAAATATTTGCATAGGAAATTAGTACATCTAGGCAAGTATCCCCGCTAAGCAAGCGGGGATACTTGCCTAGATGTACTAATTTCCTATGCAAATATTTACATTTAATATATATATATCTATAAATATATATATATGTTCGCCCTAGCATCGGGGGTTCATGGGGGGCATAATCCCTTTGTAAACCTCATTCCCCAAGGTTCACTTGGGGTGGATGCCAGAGGATCGATGGGGCGCCTTCCTTCAACTCCCCAGGCGGAGGCAAAATAAATAGTTTAGATGGGGAAAAATTACATTACTTCGGGCTTTACCCACAGCCGCTTGGGTAAAAGAATATTATATATATATATATATATATAAATCCCCAAAGAAGGATAAGCACAGTCTTACAATATCATGCAGCTGCCAGGGTGCACTTAATCCATAAATCCAGATCCCATCAAAAAAGGCACTCGCTGGTCTTCATAAAAAATATCTTATTTTAAATCATCAGTAAAACGACATAACGTCTCGGTGTAATTTAACACCTTTGTCAAATGTCATGCAAAATGAGCTTACCAAAAAAAAAAAAAACCTCAAACAAACATACATACCCCACCATATAATCACCTGTCTTAAATACCCGTTAAGATCCGTTAACACTACCGTGCTATTATGTAATGATGTCATCACGTTGGTTATCTGCGTGATGCATCACTACCAATCACTTGGCCCCTCGTTACCATGGTAACGTATGCACAGAAGTATATTGCCATGTGTGCATCATCTTGTAGAGGATAGCGTTGCACATTAAGCAACAAAATACTGCATTACATTGGCTACTATATAGTAGCAGCAAAACATAGCTTGGAGCACAAGTTATCACCTTACAGTGGAATATCACCACTTACTAGTGGATTCTTATATATGTCCATCGCTATCAAACCATATAATATGCTTGCTATAACCCACTTACAAGAGGATGCAAACCAACATGTATAAAATACATATACCCTATCAAAACAATATAAATCACATATATATGTGTGTGTGACGAACCAAGGTTATCCAACCCTGCGCCAGTCACCTATTTGGCACAGAAAGGGTTATCAGACCCCTTCTACTCTCACTGATAGGTCACAATCTAGCCACACCAGGCCAGCTTGTGATTTAGTTCAGTGGGTGCAAGGGTTAACAACACTCTCCAGTCTGTACTAGACGTAAAAGAAATGCCCCAAAACTCCTTTAATGCCACCCTCACTAACTAACTACAATATCTCAGCTGCCACCACTTAAAATTTATTAAAGGGAAAATCCTAAGGAAAAACACAGACTTACACATTAACTCTCTCAGTACAATTTAGCAGAAAAATAACCTAAATTATACAGTTCTAATATTTCAGTCTCTTTCAGTAACGTGGTTCAATTATTAGACAAAGGCCAAACTTAATAAAAGATGTATTATGCCAAAAATATTATGCACAATGCATTATTAATAAAAAGTTGGTACAAATAAAATGACACATTAGCAAACAGTGTTTTAAAATAAAAAAGGAGAAAAACAGAATTGAATACTTTCCTAGTCTCAAGATCTGTGCCAGGGGCTGGCATGAAGCGATGAATTCTTACTCTGTAGAACAGCTCCCCTTGTAAGAATGAATCTCATAGCTGAAAGAGATTCTTATACCTCTTTTCCATAGATCAGGTTGCCTGACCACACCCTCCTGGGCAGGCTAAGAAACCCCCCTGTCTTTATGACCTTCAGTAAACTAAGTTTTTTGCCTGAAATTATAGAACCCATTATAATTTCTGATAGGCCACTCTATAGTCAGATATACTGACTGGTACTCTCTTGGTTTCATTGGGAGAATCAATTGGATACCAGATATGACAGATTTCCCTTAATTTAATGTCATAACAGTTTTAAACACATATACACATAATACCAATGTCCTTTTAGTGACCTTCTCAGTTTTCTGTGACTGAGGCCCTATTTTCTATCATTTATTCTCCTGACAGTCTAAGCCATCAAATTCTATCCTGTTTACACTGCCAAGCATTTATGATGCTCCTGTCACTTCAAAGAAACACAAACCCAAGACACAGCTATTTTTAAAAAACAACAACTGTTCTTAGATTAACCCTTTCTTAGCTGAATCCTGAGGTATTTGTTACACCTCCCCCAATAAGAGACGCAAAAGGGGGTGGCTACGAGCCACTCCCCATGCGTATCAAAAGGGAGCTTCCCCTTGCGGTGATAATGCCATTGCCAGACAAATCGCACATAGCAATTTTGCCAGCAGGATGCCCTCCTTTTAAAAGTGACCCACTAGTTGCTCTATCCAATGGATTCAATATATTGCAGGGACCCTCCCATGCAGCCTGTAGCTGGTTCTGCCTCATGGGTGTTAGTACCAGAACATTTTGCCCCATCTCATATACTCCCTCTCTGGCAGTAAAATTCTGCAACTGTTTTTTGTGGGAATATGGCATCTCTGGGTTTTGCAGGTACCTCCTCCAATAAGGCTTGCATCTTATCCCTGAATAACACATCATTCCCTGTTACTGAGGTGCCTGTGAAACCTAGGGTCTTGCTACCTATGGTGTGCTCTCTGAACATATTGTTTGTTGTCAGTTGCTGCTTAACTACCACGGGCTTTGCCCTCCCACTGGAGTAGAATTCCTGTACACCTGCACTCTGTTATGTTTGGTAGGGGGTTGACTAACTGCCCCCCTCCTCTCAACTGTGGGTCCTAGCTGCTGAGCCTGCTAGGGACTCCAATGCTGCACACCTATCAGTGTATTTGCTGAATGGCACTGTGGGGCTGTGTAAATACACTTCTCTGTACTCCCCCCCCCTGTGCCTGCAGACTGTGTCAGTCTCTGTCCCCTAGTCTGTTTATAGGTCACAGCTGAGGTTACTGGGGTCTCTGTCACCCACAATCTTTCACACTCACTCTGGGGGTCCCTCAAAAAGCATACTGTACCCTCCTCCCCCATACACTCTGGATTCTGGGGCTCTGCTGCTTCTGTTATAGAGTGGGCTAGCTTTTCCCCCTGCTCTCTCTCACAGTCAGTCTGCCACTTTGCATCCTCACACAGAATCTGGGATCATTCTGACACTGGTGCAGACAAGCAGACATCTTCCTTCTGCGATTTATCCCATATATTGTGTCTTTTCACAGGGAACTGAATTGGCCCTGGCACAGACTGGCACACATCATCCAGTGGCCCAGTCGCCCAGTCATTTTCTCCCCCGTAAATCTCACCTCCTTCTATAGAATCCACTGATTCAATCACAGACAGACACTCACCACTCATCTGCCTCCTCTCACAGACAGTTTCTCCCTGTACAGCTAAACTCAGTTCAGGCACAGACAGACCCACACAGTCTATCTGCCTTTCTCCACCATCAGTCTCACACTGTGCAGTTTCACATCTCAGCACAGACACCCCCAGTTTAGGCACAGCACTTTGCACACATGCACTCTGTCCTCTCTCCTGGTCATAATGTCTCTGAGCATTTTCACACACAGCCCTTTTCACATAAGGGTCTACAACTAATGTCCCTAGGTCACATGTAGCATTGTCAGGCACATAAAGAGATAACAATCTACCCAAATCAGTACCCAGTAAAACATCATTAGGAATATTTTCAGATACCCCCACATTTCTTAAACCTCTCCCCGCTCCCCAATCAAGATATACATGTGCCATAGGCACTGCAAGTTTCATTCCCCCAATCCCTTTAACTGCTAGAGTCTTTCCAGGGATAACAATACCTTGTCTCCAACAGTCACAGGTTGCAAGTTCTCATGGTTGTTTTCCTTTGGATGGGTAACAAACAAAACAGATGCTGGTACTTCTGAGGGATTACCCCCTCCAGCTGATGGCTCCAAGTTAATCCTCTCTGGGCAAGTGGAGCTGATGTTGCCCACTTTGTTGCAAGCAAAACATCTGCAGGTACCCCCCTGCCCAGATGCAGCACTCGCCCCTCCTTTCCAAGAGGGAATAGACACAGGAGACAAACACACAGCAGGTTTTGTAAAGGGGGGTCATGCAGCAGCTCCTTTCCAGGTAGATCCCCCCTTAGCAAAGGATTTTCTCCCATTCTCTGGTGACCTGTTGGCTGTGTAAAAATCAGCCAGCTAACCAGCTTCCAATGCTGTTATGGGCTTCCAATCCAAAACCCATGCTTGAACTTCTGCTGGGCACAGCTGCATAAATTGCTCCTTCACTATCAGATCTTCCAGCTCCTCCATAGTGGCAACTTTTAATCCTCTGACCCACTGTTTAAAGGCTGTCATCAAGTTCCCAACAGCTGCAGTATAGCTCTCTGACAAATCTTTCTGCATAGAATGGAATTTCTTCTGGTACACCTCAGGAGTAAGATTATACCTTTTCTGCAGTGCAGCTTTAATGGAATCATAGTCCTGATCAAACTCTGGTGGTAGTTCAGCAAAAGCCTCCAGTGCAGGACCTTTCAGACCAGGGGTAAGGTACTTGGCCCACTGCTCCCTTGGCAACTGGAACTGTCTGTAAACTTTCTCAAAGCTACGCAGGAATACATCCACATCTCCATCTTTCTCCAGAGTGGGAAAATTCTCTGCACGCACTCAGGGAGTAGGTGGGTCTCTAGGTTCACTAACAACAGGGGAGACCATCCCTCTCTCCAACCGTGGAAGCTGTAGCTGATACTCTCTCTCAGCCTGTAGTTCAGCAGCTTGTCTCTCAGCCGCTTCCACAGTAGCCTGTCTCACAGCTGCTGCCACAGCAGCCTGTCTCTCATAAAACTTTGTAATCAGTTCCATGCGCAAACTTGCATCCACTGAGCCCATATGTTTAAGAACAGTTTGCAGATAACAGTCCAATGGATCCCCAGATCCTGATGAATCACTGCCCCCAGCTGTAGACATCTCTCCTGAGACCTCAACTGGTGTGATATGGCTGTTATCATATTCAATAAGAGCTTGTATTAGTACATCTTTGTTCTTTCCACGTGTTGGAATATCACGCTCCTCGCATAAGAGTGCCAACACTTCTTTAGTCTGTTGCTCGTATAATTCCATAGCAAAAATAAAATAGAAAAGAAAAACAGAGAAAAAGGAAGGGGACTGTTTGCAATGTGTGACTATATAATGCACTG
This sequence comes from Bombina bombina, assembly GCF_027579735.1. Taxonomy (NCBI): domain Eukaryota; kingdom Metazoa; phylum Chordata; class Amphibia; order Anura; family Bombinatoridae; genus Bombina; species Bombina bombina. Next base: position 562,955,783 of record NC_069503.1, read on the forward strand.
AGTTTTAGCCTTTGGAAATTGTAAGAAACAATTTTATTTTAGTACCGGGATTTTCACACTAGCAAATCCACAAGCACTAAAATCTAATAAAAATTTTTTAGTTCAGTGGGTGCAAGGGTTAACAACACTCTCCAGTCTGTACTAGACGTAAACTAAATGCCCCAAAACACCTTTAATGCCACCCCCACTAACTAACTACAATATCTCAGCTGCCACCACTTAAAATTTATTAAAGGGAAAATACTAAGGAAAAACCCAGACTTACACATAAACTCTCTCAGTACAATTTAGCAGAAAAATAACCTAAATTATACAGTTCTAATATTTCAGTCTCTTTCAGTAACGTGGTTCAATTATTAGACAAAGGCCAAACTTAATAAAAGAATTATTTATTATGTCAAAAATATTATGCACAATGCATTATCAATAAAAAATTGGTACAAATAAAATGACACATTAGCAAACAGTGTTTTAAAATAAAAAAGGAGAAAAACAGAATTGAATACTTTCCTAGTCTCAAGATCTGTGCCAGGGGCTGGCATGAAGCAATGGATTCTTACTCTGTAGAACAGCTCCCCTTGTAAAAATGAATCTCATAGCTGAAAAAGATTCTTATACCTCTTTTCCATAGATCAGGTTGCCTGACCACACCCTCCTGGGCGGGCTAAGAAACCCCCCTGTCTTTATGACCTTCAGTAAACTAAGTTTTTTGCCTGAAATTATAGAACCCATTATAATTTCTGATAGGCCACTCTATAGTCAGTGGCCTATCAGAAATTATCAGAAAATTGGATACCAGATATGACAGATTTCCCTTAATGTAATGTCATAACAGTTTTAAACACATATACACATAATACCAATGTCCTTTTAGTGACCTTATCAGTTTTCTGTGACTGAGGCCCTGTTTTCTATCATGTATTCTCCTGACAGTCTAAGCCATAAAATTCTATCCTGTTTACACTGCCAAGCATTTATGATGCTCCTGGCACTTCAAAGAAACACAAACCCAAGACAAAGCTATATTTAAAAAACAACAATTGTTCTTAGATTAACCCTTTCTTAGCTGAATCCTGAGGTATTCGTGACAATATATATATATATATATATATATATATATATATATATATATACACACACAACTCAATTATTTGCATTATGCAGAGCAGGCATTGGTGTAATGACCTAGGTGAATATTAATTAATACATCCCATATTCATATCTCCTTCATACCACCTGGAGTATAGGTAAAAACCTGTGGGTACCCACTAGAACGAACATCCATGCGGATCCACCTTGGGTAATATCCTTCAATAATATTATGTATTAGTCCAGGTCTCAGTCATTTTGTGTAAAATGGTCATATTCAGTCCCCTTGGTATTTTGTTTCTGTGTGTGTGTGTGTGTGTGTGTATATATATGTATATATATATATATATATATATATATATATATATATATATATATATATATATATATATATATATATATATATATATATATATACACACACACATACATACATATATACACACACACTCGCTATGGGTTATCCAGTAATAAAAGAGCAGTATGAAAAATACATTTACAAACCTGAGATCCTTCCAGAATGGCATCTTCAACCTCAGACTTTTCCAAATCCAAGCATCCAGCAACAATTCCAAGAACATAGTCATGTCTGCCATCTAACTGAGCTCGTTTTGCTTCTTTTTCTTCTTTTAATTTTTGCTATAATTCAAGAAAATATGCAACTATTTATAATAATCTTTATATAAAGATCTGTGAATCTGGATACAATGCATTTGAATTTTTATCAACCGACACTTTTTCTGATTTGCTAAATATAAATCATTACATAAAAATACCAAGAGAAAGAACAAAACTTATTATGATTTTACTTATATTTTTGCTATCTTAAAATGTAAACCTATAATGAATTTAAAGAATGAAAATCAGATTTCTTTAAAACTAGCACTGGTTTTATTTTCAAGGATAGGCACTGCAAATGTAATCTATAAAATTAATGTAAAAAGTAAACAGTGACATATCTACTGTGCTTAAAGTGAATATGTACAATATTCCAGATTACATACTGTATATCAGTTTTTCTTTCAATCACCCCTCGCACCTCCCGTTCCTTATTTCTATGACATTACACTGCTTCCTTTCACTGCACTCTCAACCCTGGCTGCATTTTCTATCTTCTCATTCCACTCTTTGTTTCATCTTTATGTTTCTTTTCCAACTCATACAGTTCTCACCTCCTATTATACTTTCCAAACCCTATAACAAATCCCAGAAGCCACATTTACTAAAATGTTTACTTCTTTTATATTAAATTGACAACTCAAAAAACTATTTCTCATTCAATTATTGATAAAAATAAAACTTTAGTATATACATTCTTTGCTTTGCTTGCTTATGCTGTTAATACCTACTACCCATTAACTAGACTGTTCTACACCTTTTGAACTCTGACAGTTACTTCAGAGTAGCCCTAGGATCCATTTGTCCTGTGTGTGGCTAATTTTTTTGCCATGTCATTTTTTTCACAATTGTGGTTTTGTGACATTTTTGCTACAAATTGGCAAGTTATTACTAGTGCCTGATTGTTTGGAATTTCTCCTGATCATGTGCTTTACTATATGTTTTCAGATGATCTCCTGGCTTGTTTCTGACTATTCTTTCGTTCCAGATTTGGCTTTAGAGTGCGGTTTCAGATTCATTACCTCTGGCTTGCCTCAACTATTTCTTTGGCTTATCCTAGTTCATTCCCCTTCAGTGCTGGTTTGACTTATGCTTGCTCCCAATTATTTTCCTAGTTCCATCTTGCTACTTCTGCCTTGTGTATGACCAGCCTGTTTACACTTCCTTTGACTTTTTATCTCTCAGCAAAGCATTCATCAAGTTTAATTAACTAACTACTGATTCTTTACCACTACCTGCTGCTGTATTTCACATTACTCTTCTGGAAAATCCTGCAGAATGAGGAGGATTTTTTTTAGTCAATGCAGGCTGCATTTCAGAAAATAGTTCAATATCTTGACAACTTCACAGACCAAGATAAGTTTTCTCCTGTCTCTACTCAAGGGGAATTCTCTAGCTTGGGTCTTATTGCTTCTAGAAAAAAAAACCATTCTGCTATGCTGGAAGACTCTAAGACATTTTCAACTCCTTTCAAATGTCTTTTACATTCAGCAAGGGCAGAGGCCTCTCTCCTAGACCTACAATAAAAAATAGCACAGTAGCTCACTATGCCATTGAGTTCAGAACTTTTGAGACCAATTGGAAGCATAAAATTACTTTCCATACATTGTAAATACATACATTATGCATACCTGATAATATCATTTCCATCTGTGGGAGGAGAGTCCACTGCTTCATTCATCACTTTTGGGAAATAAGAACCTTGCCACCAGGAGGAGGCAAAGACACCCCAGCCAAAGGCTTGAATACCTCCCCCACTCCCCTCATCCCCCAGTCATTCTGCCAAGGGAACAAGAAACAGTAGGAGAAATATCAGGGTATAAATGGTGCCAGAAGATTAACATAAAATTAGGTACTATCAGAGAATGGGCAGGTGCAGTGGACTCTCCTCCCACAGATGGAAATTAAATAATCAGGTAAGCATAATTTATGTTTTCCATCTTAATGGGAAGAGAGTCCACTGCTTCATTCATCACTTTTGGGAACAAACACCCAAGCTCTAGAGGACACTGATGAAAAAAAAAAAAACGGAGGGTAAAGAAGGCAGACCCTAAACTGAGGGCACCACAGCCTGCAGAACCTTTCTCCCAAAAGATGCTTCCGCTGAAGCAAAAACGACAAATTTATAAAATTTTGCAAAAGTATGTAAGGATGACCAAGTGGTCGCCTTACAAATCTGCTCCATAGAAGCCTCATTCTTAAAGGCCCACTAAGAGGCCACAGCTCTAGTCGAGTGAGCCGTAATCCTCTGAGAAGGCTTGTGTCCCGCTGTCTCATATGCCAGACGGATCATACTCCTCAGCCAAAAAGATAGAGAAGTTGCAGAAGCCCTTTGTCCCCTGCACCTTCCAGAGTACACAACAAATAAGGATGACGGCTGTCTGAACTCCTTTGTCGCCTGAAGATAAAACTTCAAGGCACGAACCACATCCAGATTATGCAGTAACCTCTACTTCTAAGACGAAAGATTAGGACACAAGGAAGGAACTACCAATTCCTGACTGATGTTACAACTCGACACTACCTTGGGAAGAAATCCCAATCCAGTGGGAAGAACAGCCTTATCAGCATGAAAAACTAAGTAGGGAGGCTCACATTGCAAGGCCGCCAACTCAGAGACTCTGCGTGCCGATGCAATAGCCAATAACAACAGGACCTTCCATGAGAGAATCTTAATGTCAAGGGCATGCATAGGCTCAAACGGAGCCATCTGCAAAACCTTAAGAACCAAGTTTAAGCTCCAAGGAGGAGCCGGATTCCTAAAGACAGGTCTGATCCTAACCAGAGCCTGAACAAAGTACTGAATGTCAGAAAGCGCTGCAAGCTTCTTATGTAACAGAACAGATAAAGCCAAGATCTGTCCCATTAGAGAATTGGCGGCAAGGCCCTTATCTAGACCGTCCTGAAGAAAGGCCAAAATCCTGGATACCCTTACCTTATACCATGGGTACCCTCGTTCCTCACACCAGGACAAGTAGGTCCTCCACACCTTGTGGTAGATGAATCTAGTGACTGGCTTCCTGGCCTGAACGAGTGTGTCAATCACTCTCTCCAAAAATCCTCTCTTAGCTAAGACTAGGCTTCAATCTCTATGCAGTCAGCCTCAGAGAATCAAGATTTTGATGTTGAAAAGGACTTTGAACTAGCAGATCCATGGTGGATATGACAACATCACCACTAGATCCGCAAACCACGTCCTCCGTGGCCACGACGGAGCAATCAGAATAGCCAAAGCTTGTTCCTGCTTGATGCGGGCCACTACTCAAGGTAGAAGAGGCAACGGTGGAAATATGTAAATTAGGTTGAACTCCCAGGGTACCGCCAAGGCATCTATCAGTTCCGCCTGGGGATACCTGGATTGCAACCCGTATAGCTTGCAATGGAGTCTGGACACCATGAGATCTACTGCTGGCGTCCACCATCTGATGTAGATCTGACCAAACATCTCGGAGTGGAGAGACCATTCCCCTGGATGAAACGTCTGTCTGCTCAGAAAATCCGCTTCCCAGTTGTCCACACCCGGAATGTGGATCGCTGAGAGCAAACAATTGTGAGTCTCTGCCCATTCCAGAATCCGAGATACTTCCCTCATTGCTAGGGAGCTTCTCATCCCCCCTGGTGGTTTATGTAAGCCACTGAGATAATGTTGTCTGATTGGAATCTGATGAATTGGGACGACCCCAGAGGGGGCCATGCCCTCAGAGCATTGAATATCACTCGAAGTTCCAAAATATTTATTGGTAGACTCAATTCCTCTCAAGTCCATCTGCCTTGTGCCTTTCAGGCACCCCAAACAGCTCCCCATCCTGATAGAATCGCACCCGTGGTTACAATCTCCCAGGATGGTCTCAGGAAGGATGTCCCCTGAGACAACTGCCCCGGTCAGATCCACCAAGACAGGGACTCCCTCACCCGTCTGTCTAGAGATATCTGTTGGGACAAATCTGAATGATCGCTGTTCCATTGTCTCAACATGCACAGCTGAAGAGGTCTGAGATGGAACCTGGCAAATGGAATGACATCTATGCTGGATACCATGAGCTGATTACCTCCATACACCTGGCCACAGATGTCCTGGAGGATGTCTGTAGGGCTAGACAGTTGGATGCCAACTTGCAACGTCTCTGGTCTGTCAAAAATATCTTCATTGCTGAAGAATCTATTATTGTACCCAGGAACTCCACCCTGTTGCTGGGGACCAATTAACTCTTTCCTTTGTTTATCTTCCACCCGTGGGAGTGAAGTAGAAGAGCTCTCGTGTGATCCACCACGAGACTGTAGGATGGAACCTGGACCAGGATATCGTCCAGATACGGTGCCACTGCAATCCTGCTGGCTCTCGCTACTGTGAGAAGAGCTCCCAGCACCTTTGTAAAGACTCTTGGGGCGGTTGCCTGACCGGGCCACAAACTGGAAGTGCTGGTCCAGGATGCTGGTCCAGGAAGGTGAACCTTAGAAATTTGAAGTGATCCTTGTGGATTGGAACATGAAGGTAAGCATCCTTCAGGTCTATAGTCATCATGAATTGCCCCTCTTGAACCAGGGGCAAAATTGACCTGATCGTCTCCATCTTGAACAATGGAACTGACAGAAACTTGTTTAGGACCTTTAGGTCCAGAATTGGACAAAACATGCCCTCCTTCTTTGGGACCACGAAAAGGTTTGAATAATACCCCAGACCTCTTTTTGCCAGAGGGACTGGGACAATTACCTCGAGAGATGAGAGATCCCTCACACACCCCAGGAAGGCCTCTCTCTTTTCTGGTCTTGAAAAGATGTTTGGCAGGAGGAAACTGCCACTGGGCAGATACAAATTTGAAGCCTATCCTGGACCCCTAGATGATGACCTCCAGGATCCAAGGATCAGTAACATCTCCCCTCCAGGCCTCCATAAAAAGAGATAGTCTGCCCCCTACCTGGTCCAAGGACGGGTTGGGGGCCGCCCCTTCATGCCGAATTTGACTCGGCAGACTTTTTGTTCTGCTTGGACTTGTTCCAAGAGTTAGCTGGCTTCCAAGATCCCTTGGATTGTTCAGATTTTGCGGAATGCTGCTGGCACTGTGACTTGTCCGTACGAAAGGGACAAAAAGTAGATCCCTTAGGTTTGGTTTCTTATCCTGAGGTAAGAAGGCACCCGTGACTGTAGATATTATAGAATCCAGGCCCGGGCCAAACAGAGCCTTCCCCTTGAATTGTAGGGAAAGCAAGCGAGACTTAGACGTCATGTCAGCAGACCATGATTTTAGCCACAGAGCCCTGCTGGCTAAAACAGAAAAACCTGATTTCTTTGCATTCAGGCGAATAATCTGCATGTTAGGATCACAAATTAACGAATGCACCACCCTTAGGGCTTTGATTCGATCCAAAATCTCATTGAGGGGAGTCTCCACCTCAACCATTGCTGATAGTGCATCACACCAGTAGGTAGCCGCACCCGCCACCGCAGCGACAGCCGCCGTGGGTTGAAACACGAACCCCATCAGTTGGAACATCTTCCGCAACATGGACTCCATCTTTTTATCCATGGGTTCCTTAAAAGAGGAGCTATCCTCAAGTGGAATGGTTGTTCTCTTAGCGAGCGTGGAGATAGCATCATCCACCTTAGAGGCAGTTCCCCACAGTTCAAGCTGCGTGTCCGGAATGGGTAAAAGCTTCTTAAAAGAGGATGAGGGAGAAAAGGGCAAACCCAGTTTCTCCCATTAATTTTTAATAATGTTCGCCATTTTGATAGGAACCGGGAAGGCCTGGGGCACTACCCTGTCCTCATAAAACCTATCCAGTTTAGGGATTGAAGGTTCCTACGGTAGTTTCGTTTTCAGAAAATTTAGCATAGCAAGCACTTCCTTTAGCAGAAAAAGCAAATGCTCCATCTTGAATTTGAAATCTGTTTCCTCCATGGACGGAGGCCTAGAAGTAGCAGACTCCGACCCAGAAGCGACATCCTCCGATAAGTCTGAGTCGTCCTCCTCAGCGAATAATCTGTCTGAGACATCCAGCGAAGTCAAAGACCCCTGAGATAGATAGCAGCGCCGTACTTTCCGCTTGCGCTACGTAGGCCGAGGCACCACATTTATGGCCGCAGAAACCAGCGTCTGCAACTGATCAGCGAAGTCTGGAAGCCAAAATGCCCCTCCCGCGGGAGGATTAGTAGTGCCCTGGGGAACTGCTTGTGTAATTGGAGATGATTGCAGGGGACGTACCACGTGGGACGGCTCAGTGGTACTTAGTACTTTATTCTTTTTTGATATAGCAATATTGTCAAAGCATGTGGAAGAGAGTTGTGTTGGCGGTTCAACCAGAACCTCACAGTATACACAGTTAATAGGTTTCGATAAAGAAGGAGTATCCTCTAACATATCAGAGTCCTCCATAGCTTGTGTCTTTATTACAGACTTGATTAAATTATTAAATTGCACCTTTATATCCCAATGGCCGGTGCACTCACCACCTCCTATGACCCGGACTACAAAAAACAGCTTTAGTCTCCTCAGAACGCAGGATGAGAAAGAGGAAGTTACAGAGGCCAGACCTGGTCACATGGAGTGCCATGCAGAACCGCCCCTGCACTTGAGAGAGAGACACGCCAAAAAAAGCCAGCCTCAATCTCTCTCTCTAACTGTTCCACACTGACAGTGACAGAGCCTCATCTCACACAAGTGCAGCAGAAACACAATACACAATATTATGCATAATAAAATCCCCCCTGTTCCATAATACCCTTCTGAGGGATAAAGGGAGTCACACTGTGACCCGGTCTTCTTGCGTTATCACATATATATATACGATCTTACCAGAATCAATGCCATGGAACAGGAACATGGCCCTTCAAGTGTGACAGGTTAGTAGCGTCGCTCCTGACATGGACTTGAGAGAAGAAAAGCAGGCAGCGAAACTCGTCAATGCTGATTGCTTAAGGAGCTGTTAATATCAGTCGGGATGGTTTCGCAGAAGAACTCCCCCTGCATCTCCGGACTCTAACTTTCACCCATGCTCTCACTGAGAGGCTGACAGTCCCATTGTGAAGAGTACTATCCTCCATAAGAGACTACTCCGAATCTTCTGCCAACCTCCTGTGATGAAAGGCAAAGAATGACTGGGGGGTGAGTGGGGTGGGGGAGATATTTAAGCCTTTGGCTGGGGTGTAATGTGCAACCTCCTGGTTGCCAGGTTCTTATTTCCCAAAAGTGATGAATGAAGCAGTGGACTCTCCTTCCATTAAGATGGAAATCTTATTAATCTATTTATCTGCATTAATTTTTCCTATTAAAAGTGGCAGCAAGAGAAAGAAGTCAAAAAAACTAATGGCACCTAGTCTGCTATTTGAATGGCACCATTTTTAACCCTTCTTCTAAAAGTTCACCCTTGCCTTATTTCACAAGAAGAATCTATGGATGTAGGAACTGTAAAAAATGTTGGAAGCAGAACATCATAAAAGACAACTTTTGGGGGTTCTGTATTTACTGTGAGAGAAGGTCATCTTATTTGCAAATACCCAGTTCAACCAGCAAAACACCATGCCTAATGTTCTGCCTCAAATCAAAGTGTATCTTCCTGTTACCTCGTGTGAGGACCAATATTTTGCGTGATATAAAAGTTGCAAAATATTTAACATTCCAATGCAGGTTTCTCCAGTAAGTGACTAAATATATCTATATAGATAGATAGCTAGCTAGATAGATTCATAGAAACATAAATATAAACACACACACCTGCTCGCCAATATTTACCCAGGCACTCCAGGAAAGTGGCCCCTGTTCCCCTATATATGCCCAGGTAGTCTGGGTAAGTGGTCCCTGTTCACTAATAGATTCCCAGGCACCACAGCAAAGTGATCTATGAACCCTCAAGGAAAGTTGCCCCTGCTCCCTAATATTTGCTTAGGCACACCTGAAAAGTGGACCCCGCTCACCAATAGGTGTCCAGACACCCTGAGAATGTACCACATGCTCATCAATAGGAGCCCAGGAATATCAAGATGTGGTGGTCATTATTTGCAAATCTCCCAAGGGGGGTTTGGAGAGTTTAAGTTGTATGTGCAGCCACCAATCAACAGCTAGCTCCTAGTAGTATAGTGCTGCTCCTGAGCCTACCTAGGTAGGCTTTTCAACAAAGGAAACCAAGATCACAAAGCAAATTAGATTAAAGAAGTAAATTGGAAAGTTGTATAAAATTAATTTCTCTATCTGAATCGTGAAAAGGCAAAATTTGGGTTTTATGTCCCATTAAGGAAAGTTTTTTTTTTTTTTTTTTAAGTTTTAAAATATTTATTGGAAAATCAAAAGATAGATGTACATAAGACGAGGAGACGCAGCTCCAATGTAAAAATTTGACATTCACAAACATAACATAGAGTTGAATATATCTACAGTGAAGACAAACATTTTGGTTTGTAATAGATTGTTGAGAATAAGTCTGACTTGTCAAGTCTTGGTCCATGACCGACAAGTCTAAAGGTATGGGGGGAAGTGGGTCATAATGAATGAGAATCTAAAGAACCTTGATGAGGGTCAGAAAGAAGGAAAGAGGAAGGTGGGTGAAAGGGTAAAAAGGAGAGGGGGGTAGGGGGATAGGCTAAAGACAGAGAAGGAGAGGGAAGGATGTCCTGGTATGGTATCCAGAAAAACTAAAAAGAGGGCAGACTAAAGGGGAACACAGTCGGGGGTCTATGTGTCCTGAGCGGTCGCGTTGGGCTTCCAGTCTGTGTTATAAGACTCCTTCCAGTCAGCCCAAATCAACTCAAATAGGTCAGATTTATTTAACTTGTAAAAAACATCCTTTTCCATTGTGTACAAGTAGGCCATATTATTGCGGATCGCCGCCCAACTTGGGGCTCTTTCCTTTTTCCAGGAGCATGCAATAGAGTATTTCACAGTCAAGAACAGGTAGATGCAAATATACGCATGGTTTTTAGGAAGTGAGTGTAAGTTTAGGTGAAGAAGGGCTGAGGCAAACAGCCTAGGAATTCTGATGCCCATATCCTGTAGTACCGAGAAGCACTTTTGCCAAAGAGGCTGAATCGCGGGACATTCCCACCAAATGTGTAGCGCATTACCCCTATGCCCGCAATTTCGCCAACAATTGGGGGACACATTCGGGAAAATTTTTGCTAACCTGGTAGGTACGTAGTACCAATGAGATAGAAGTTTAAAATAGGTTTCGTATAACGTTGTACAATGAATAGCTTTCTGGGTCAAGGAGAAAGCCCGTTCCCACTCCTCAGGAGACATGCGCCTATCTATTAGTGTCTCCCAGCGGGACAGGTGGTTAGGGGTTTCTGGGATCCGCGATCCGCCTAGCAGCGTATAGTGGATAGATAAGGGCCTGCACAGTCGCTCTCCCCTGGACCATATGGACTCCCATAAGGTTATTGGGCGGTTTAGGCTGGGTTTAAAACCCCAACTGCAAAGAAAACTCTTGATCCTCTGGTATTCAAAGGGTAAATACGATGGGACCTGATCCTCTGCACTTATTTGAAATAGTTGTTTAAAAGAGTCACGTGGGGCCGTGGACCAAAGGTCCGATATACTATTGATACCTAATTGGGCCCATTTATTTGGATGAGAATCTTGTAAACCCGAGAGGAGGCCCGCCAAGGAGGTAACTGGAGAAGGATGTGGGGCAACGTGAGAATGGTGGCGTATTTTATCCCAAAAGCTGAGACATTCACATACGACAGGATTGTTTAAGGCCAACTCTCTTCGACAATGTGGGGGGGTCCAGATTAGGTCCCGTAAGGTAATTTGGGAAGGCAGAGAGGCCTGTTCTATGGATTTCCATTTGGCATCCGACGACCTAACCCCCCATTGGGAAACATGGGTTAGCATTGCTCCCTCGTAATATCGTGTCACTGACGGAGAAGCTATGCCCCCCATGGACTTAGGGAGCTGAAGCACTCTATGCGCGACTCTGGGAGGTTTATCCATCCAAATAAATTTAGTAAACCCACTCTGGAATTGGAGAAGCAGGTGTCTCGGTAAGTTAATGGGAAGGCAGCGGAACAGGTACGTCAGCCTGGGGAGGAACGACATCTTCAACGCCGCAATCCTACCCAGCCAGGAAACATGTTGGAGATTCCAGTCCTTCTTCAAGGAGCGAAGGGAGGTTAGGAGAGGAAGATAGTTATCTTTAATTGTTTGTGGGAGGCTACTAGAGATCCTAATACCTAAGTGATGAACAGAATGTTCAGTCCAATTGAAATTATAGGTTTCAGTGAGGGGGGCTAATTGTGTACTGGTGAACCCTTGTGTGTATACTTGCGTTTTTGACAGGTTTAATTTGTAATAGGAATGGGCCCCGAACGTGGTGAGCAAATCTAGAAGTCTGGGGATCCCCCGCTCAGGATGGGACAGAAAAAGGGTAACATCGTCGGCAAAAAGTGCGATTTTGTGCGAGGTGCCCCACAAAGTGACACCTTTGATTTGGGGGTCAGACCTAATCTGCTCAGCCAAAGGTTCTATTGAAAGAGCAAACAAGAGCGGCGAGAGGGGCACCCCTGCCTGGTCCCATTGGTGATAGAGAAAAGAGAGGAGTGAAAGCCCAAGCCTCTCACAGAGGCGGTAGGAGAGGAGTAGAGAGCTTGAACGGCCGCTATGAAATCGGGAGGGAAATGGAATCTCTCAAAGACTGCCCAAAGGTATTGCCATCTGACCCGGTCAAAGGCCTTCTCAGCGTCGAGAGAGATGACCGCGAGCGGCCTCCCGAGTCGTGAGGCGGAAGTGAGTATGCTAAGAAGACGCCTCGTGTTGTCTGGACCCTCTCGGAGGGGGACAAATCCTACCTGATCCGGGTCAATAAGGGAAGGTAGAAGGTTGGAAAGACAATTGGCCAGAATCTTTGAGTAGAACTTAATGTCTGTGTTTATCAAAGAAATGGGCCTGTAACTCGCGCAGAGCGATGGGTCCTTGTCCGGCTTAAGGATGGTGATAATATTAGCCTCAAGAAATTCGCTCCCGAAGCTACCTTCCTCTCTAGCCAAGTTATAGAATTTTAGCAGTAACGGGGCAAGTTCCTGGGCATAGGTCTTATAAAAGTGGGCCGGGTAACCGTCTGGGCCAGGGGCCTTAAAAGACTTTGCATTCTTAATAACTCTCAAGACCTCTGGAAGAGAGAAGGGGGAGCTCAAGACATCTCGTTGTTCTGGGGCCAGAGTGGGTAACGATAGAGTCTTAAGGTAAGTTTCCAATACCTCTTGAGAAGAGGATCTAGGGGACTCAGCCGTGGCTATATTATAGAGCTTGGCATAGTAGTTGGCGAACGCCTCACCTATCTGGGACGGGATTTGGAGATGAGATCCCGATGATTGAATGGAATGGATCCTGGATGCCCCTGATCTTTTCCTAATTTTGTTTGCCAGCAGAGTATCGGCTTTATTACCTTTATAGTAAAATAAGTGTTTGAGCTTGGTGAGGTTAATTTGGGATCTGCGCAGTTCGATCCTGGATATGTGGTCTTTAATCTCAGTTTTTTGTTTTTTTAATATCCTTGTCTGAATTTTAACTGTGTAGAAAACAAAATGTATTCCTACCTGATAAATTAATTTATTTCATGATGGTGAGAGTCCACAAGACATCAGCTTCCTGACCACTAGGAGGTAGCAAAATAAACCACAACATACCAGAGCTTTACATTGTTACTACTTATACTGAATTATCAATCATACATATAGCCATGTAGATGGAGAAAAAAAAAATCAGGAAAGATGAAGTGGGGCAAATTGAAGTGCAAAAACAAGTGCTGCTGCAAAACTGTACAAAATAAAGAGTGGGACTTTTACCATCATGAAAGAAATGCATTTATCAGGTAAGCATACATTTTCTTTCAACAGATGGCAAGAGTGCACAGTACATCACATGTGGGAATCAATACCCAAACAGTTAAGTCCACAAGGTCACCATGAAATGGAGGGGGGGGGAGTTAATGTAAGCATTAGGGTTACAAAAGGATTTACGACTTAAAAGTCAAGTGTAGAATTACACACTGTGTTTAACTAGAAAGTAATTCAAATCACACTTTATTAACATATGCAAGACAAACAAAGTAACTAAAATTCTGATTTAAAGGAGTGGGTATGTCACAACCACTCTCATAATTCATATATCTCAACACTGCCAGGGTACCAGAGGGTATATATTGTTTCAGTGTGACTTATGAACAGTGGAACAAATATTCATTCGGGCAGCAGATATTCATATGTGCTCAAAGGCGCCCTCCTGTGTGCAAACTTCGTGGGGCTTACCCAGCCAGCCAATTTCTGACTCAGTCCCTGTTCACAGCCAATTTCTGACTCAGATCACTTGTAGTTCACACTTTCACAAAGCATTGTAGTTCACACCTTCACAAAGCATTCACACTTCATATACGTATGTTTTTTATTCAAATGCTCAACGTTGCCGGTAGCAGTCTTACCCACTGCTACTGACCACCCATCAACATCGAATCTGGTAGGATTTCCCTGTACCGATCCATCTACTCCTGGAGAGGGTTAGCTGGTACACCCAAACTACCAACCTGTACCTACCAGTACATAAGTGTACATGGGCCATATGTGAGTACCCATTTGGCTATCCATGCTTTTATACTGTTTAATATACTGATATACACATGAGGCGCCCCTCTTGTCTCTTATCTCATATTTAGCTCTGGATTATTCTGTGAGGAGGAGAGCAGCCACACAACTGCATTACTGAATCCAATTGTCACAGTTAGATTTGTTTGCTATACGGGAAAGAGTTAGCCGGTACACCCCGAGTTACCAGCCTGCACCTACTAGTACATAAGTGTACTTGTACTGAATGTGAGTACCCATTTGGCTATAGTTATTTTCCTTATGGTCTGATATACTGATACACACATGAGGCGCCCCTCTTGTTTTCTATTTATCACACTTCATATAGGCATACTATCCTCTTATAAGAGGTAACCCAATAGCATTCTTGGATTCTCTGATTCAGAGTCATGCATTTTAATATCTATGCGGACATCTCCAGTATCCAGTTTTTATCCAATGTCTATAGTATAAACATCCACTTAGTCAGTATAATGTATATTGTTAAAGAATTGTTAACAGAGTTTAAATTTTCTGAGTGAACCAACAAACACTATCGCTACCCTCTGGCCCCAGAGGGTTTCGTCACTCAATACATGACTTTGTCAGGGCATTGGGCCAGCCAGGCCACGCTTCTCCTTATTTATTCACACTTGTTGTCATGGTAACCAAGTTGGCATCTGAGGAAGTGTCAAATCGTAATGGCGATTGTATCTTATGTATTGAGGCATATTACAAATGTTTACTTTGTGGAGAATGTATGTAGTCCTTAATTAGGTTTATAACTGAGTTGCTCAGCAGTATTTCAGAGATATTATCCTTGCAGCATTATTCTTCATCAGCTATATTTACATAGATATTTGTCATATTTAAAACCTTCTCAGTACTTATTTCCTTTATTCTATGTATTTAGAGCTGTTTAAGTATACATAGACCTTAACTCAGAATATTCAAATGTCTAAACTAAGGCTAATTATTTGTAAGATGTTGTCTTAGTAAAGGTATCCATATTGCTGTCAATTCGTTATGGTCTATTCTTTTCACTGGTGATTAAATCTAGACTTTTTTTGACAATA
Source organism: Bombina bombina (assembly GCF_027579735.1). NCBI lineage: Eukaryota > Metazoa > Chordata > Amphibia > Anura > Bombinatoridae > Bombina > Bombina bombina. Next base: position 562,971,110 of record NC_069503.1, read on the forward strand.
TTGGTAATACTATAGATAGAGACAGTGTATACATATATAGTTGCCATTTAGATGCTGTTATATGTACTTCATAGAAAAGATTTGAATGACAGAGCTTCATTTAAACCTCCAGGGGAAACTGACTGAAGTTCATGTATCCACCTACATTCCTTTTGAAGCAAAATCTTTGTGATGTTGCCTTCTATTCCTTTGTGTTTGATCTGTTCTATTCCAAAAAAACGTTATGTCATATTTATTTTTCAATGTTTTTCATTCATATGTTATGCAATTGGGACCGGGTGAATGAGTAGCCATATAAAGCACAAGGGAGTGTATGGATTATACATATTAAACATTAAAGATTACATCTAACTGGGATCTTGTTATTACAATTAAGTGCAATAGGTATGGCTTGTAGAACTTATTTCTCACTATTAAGGCAGTAGGGTATGTCTTTAACGACCTTACATTAGATGGGGTATCCTTAGACATGAAGCAATTCATGGAAGCTAGTATTAGACAATATATTTAAACACATGGACAGTCTTCATAAAAGGAACATAAGGCTAGAAGAGGAAATAAAAACCTTCCACTTGTATCAACAACAGTCACGTATACCGAGGGGTCTTCGCATGTCAAAATTTCCCTCCTTTCAAGTTATCTGACAGGAATTCATAAAAAAATAGACCTATGAATTGACTGCTCACAAACCCTAAAGGAATTACTTATTGAATACAAAAGAAAACAGATGCCTCATTACAACAGACGTTTGACAAAACATTACAACAAAATATGCAGTCTTTCAAAAAGTACTTATGGTTGTTTAAACTGCAAAAAATAAATGGACTGAGTATACAAGTGGTCACACAATTCATAATCATATAAATAAGTGTCCACTAGAGGTCAGTTTAGGGATAAAAATAAACAACAAAAACAGAAATGTTTCACTCCGTGAAACAGAATATGATTATGATTCCTCTGACAGATTCTTCTCTTGAAGGCAGACATGATCCCAAAAATAAATCTACAGCCCATGGCCCCTTTTTTGCAAATCCCTATCTACTCACTTGCTAAGATCTCCACCCCCTTCCTCCCCTATCTGCCCACTCTTTTCCATATTCCACACCCCTTTTATTGTGTAATGTTTTCTTTACAAGGCTTTTTTATTTCATTTATTTATTTTAATGGTGGTTTTAATGTTATAATAAACAATATATATATATATATATATATATATATATATATATATATATATATATATATATATATATATATATATATATATATTTTAAAGTGTGGGTGTTAAAATCTTTCATGTATTGTTTAATTGTATTGATATTTATTAATCTTGTAATCTTCAAATAATATTAAATTAAAAAGCAGAATGTATATTTCTTTCCTATGGCATAGAGAGTCCACAATTTCATTCCAATTAGTAGTGGGATATTCAACTCCTGGCCAGGAGGACGCAAAGAGCACCCCAGCAGAGCTGTTAAGTGTCACTTCCCTTACCCATAATCCCCAGTCATTCCTTGCCTTTATCATCGGGAGGATGTGCGAAGATGTGTCTCAAGAATTTTAATCCTTTAATGGGTAGTTTTAACTGCAAGCAAGGATTGGGGCTATGCTGTGTCCATGTAAATTCCATGTAAATCTCTTTAGTAAGAGTAATGCTGGCTTTTAGCAGTTAGAAGATGGTGAGGTGGTTTTTGCTTAACTTCTAACATTATTTCTACTCCTATTAAAAAAACCATACTTTGTTTTTTCTTTTTCTACAGGTCCCTGTCAGAGGTGTTTTGTCTGGCACACCTAAGAATCCGTTCCCTGTCCTGCCCAGGATCCACAGGTAAGTGCTTTCCCTTTTAGGTTTGAAGAAACCAGCACTTTAGGGGTTAAATCACATGTGGATTTATTCTGGGGTCATATAAACATATTCCTATCACAGGAAGATATTTATCAGGGTGGGGCTTATTATGGAAGTACTACATGTTAGGGGTATTTGAACTTTAATCAAAGAGTTTATTATAGAGGCTGGCATTAGGGATTCAGGGAGCGTATTTGTAACAATTTCCACTCTCACTATAGCGTAGTGGTCTAGTACTTGTTTAACCACTCTGGGGACCAAGTTTGTAAAAAATATATATAGACGGCAACTTATAGTTTTTTATTGGTGCCTTAGTTATAAGAGCCGATTGGCTTTTTCGCACCGTTTCTAAATCTGTGGAGCAGTTTTCTTTTTTTTAATGCAGTCATCTGACCGGCCTCTGCGTTTCTGCTCTACGGCTTTTCAGAATAGAGCCAATGTTGAGCGGAGTGTTTGTGCCTTATATTTCAGCTTATCTGGGTTATTATCTCTCTGGAATGATTGGTATTAGCCGGAGAGCCGACAGTGAAGGGAAATTTTTAGCGAGCTGTATATCAGCTGCTGCCTAAAATATCGATCCGGTTCTTTTACTACTTAAAGCTACAGATCTCCATCTTGCGGACCCTGAAGCAAATTCTAGTATGTCTTTTGAGAAATGTTTTTATTGCTTGGAGGCTCATATTATTCCTCCTGTGCAGTTTTGCTCCTCTTGTTTAAACAATAAGCTTTTGGCTAAAAATAAAAGTTCCCTGTCTTAGACATCTGTCTCTCAGGATAATGTTGTCCATGCCATGCCTCAGCTTTCCCCCAAACATTACTGACTCTGTACGTGACTCATGGCACACTGTGCCCAAAGTAGAGGGAGCTATCTCTACTCTAGCCAGGAGGAATACTATCCCTATTGAGGATAGTAGTTCTTTCAAGGATCCCATGGATAAGAATCTGGAGGCTTACTTATGTAAAATGTATATTCATCAGGGATTACAATGGCAACCAGTTGCAAGTATTGCTATCGTTGCAGGTGCAGCATCTTATTTGTGTGATGCCTTGTATGACCTGATTTCAGAAGACTACCATAGAGTAGATCCAGGATAGGATCAAGGCTCTAAAGCTGGCTAATACTTTTATCTGTGATGCCAGCATGCAAGTGGTTAGACTTGGAGCCAAGATTTCTAGCCTTGCAGTTATAGCTCGCAGAGCTATGTGGTTAAAATCTTGGTCTGCTGATGTTACATCCAAATCCAAACTTCTGTCTTTACCTTTTAAGGGCAATACTTTATTTGGAGCTGGTCTGACTGAGATCATTTCTGAAATTACTGGTGGAAAGGGATCTTTCCTACCTCGGGACAAGAAGAATAGACCTAAAGGCAGTCAAAATTCTAATTTTCATTCCTTTCGTAACTTCAAAGGATAAAAGTCTTCTTCCTCTTCCAAGCCGGAATAATCCAGGTCTTCATGGAGATCCAGTCAGCCTTGGAGCAAGGGGAAGCAAACTAAGAAGCCTTCCACCAATTCTAAATCAGGATGAAGGGACCACCCCGGATCCAGTTTTGGATCAAGTGGAGGGCAGGCTTTTCCTTTTTCGACAGGCTTGGATCCGTGATGTCCCAGATCCTTGGGCTGTGGAAGTAGTATCTCAGGGATACAGAATAGGATTCAAGTCTTGTCTCCCCAGGGGCAGATTTATCCTGTCAAGGTCATCTTCAAACCAGGTAAAGAGAGAGGCCCTCTTAAATTACGTAAGGGACCTATCTTCCCTGGGAGTGATTGTTCTAGTTCTCATAGAGGAACAGAGTCTAGGATTCTATTCAAATCTTTTTGTGGTTCCCAAAAAAAGAGGGAACTTTCGTCCCATTTTAGACCTAAAGTGTCTTATCAAATTCCTCAAGGTTTCGTCCTTCAAAATGGAAACTATTCATTCCATTCTTCCCTTGGTCCAGGAAGGTCAGTTCATGACTACCATAGATATGAAGGATGCGTATCTTCATGTTCCCATTAACAGGGAACATCACCAATTCATAAGGTTTGATTTTCTGGACAAACATTTCCAGTTTGTTGCTTTTCCCTTTGGCCTTGCCACAGCTCCTTGAATCTTTACAAAGGTCCTAGGGGCCCTTTTGGTGGTGGTCAGATCTCAGGGAATAGTGGTGGCACCTTATCTGGACGACATCTTGGTTTAAGAGCCATCTTTTCAGTTAGCAAGATCTTATACAGAGATGATGTTGTCTATTCTACATACCCCCGGGTGGAAATTGAATCTGGAGAAGAGTTCCCTGGCACCAGACACCAGGATGTGCTTCTTAGGAACGATTATAGATTCTCTGTCCATGAAGATTTTTCTGGCAGAGGTCAGAAAATCTAAACTTCTGGCTTCTTGCCTTTTTTTCAGTCCTCTACCCATCCATCTTTGGCTCAATGTATGAAAGTAATTGGTCTGATGGTTGCTTCCATGGACATCATTCCGTTTGCTCGGTTCCACCTGAGACTCCTACAGTCATGCATGCTCAGACAATGGAACAGAGACCACTTGGACCTATCGCAGAGGACACTTCTGGATCCCCTAATAAGAGACTCTCTATCTTGGTGGATTTCGCAGGACCATCTGTCTCAGAGTACAGGCTTCCTGAGACCATCCTGGGGGATTGTGACCATGGACGCCAGCCTTTTAGGCTGGGGAGCAGTTTGGGTTTCTTTGAAGGCTCAGGGTCTTTGGACTCAGGAGGAGTCTTCTCTTCCAATAAACATCCTGGAGTTGAGAGCAATTTACCATGCCTTTATAGCTCTCAGGTGGGGTGTCCAGAGTTGGATCTGATGGCATCACGTCTAAACGCCAAGCTTCCAAGGTACGGTTTGATACGAGAAATGACTCGAGGAAGGAGAGCAAAAGGTGGGAATAAGTACACCAGACTGAAGTTCCAAGGCACCACCAGAGCTTCTATCAGAGCGGCTTGTGGATCTCCTGATCTTGAGGCGGTGCCTTGGAACTTCAGTCTGGTGTACTTGTTCCCACCATTTGCTCTCCTTCCTCGAGTCATTGCTCATATCAAACAGGAGAGGGTGTCTGTGATTCTAATAGGTCCTGCCTGGCCTCGCAGGATCTGCTTCGTGGATCTGGTGAAGATATCATCTCTTCCCCCTTGGAGGTTGCCTCTGAAGAAGGACCTTCTACTTCAGGGTCCCTTCCTCCACCCAAATCTAGATTCTCTGAAGCTGACTGCTTGGAGATTGAACACCTAGTCTTAGCTAGGTTTTTTGTTTGAGAAGGTCATTGATACTATGCTTCAGGCTTGTGAATCTGTTACTCATAAGATTTACCATAAGGTATGGCATAAAAACCTGTATTGGTGTGAATCGAAGGGTTTCTCTTTAACTCAGTGAGGGCTCCTCACATTCTGTCTTTTCTTCAGGAGGGCTTGGAGAAGGGTTTGTCAGTCAGTACTCTAAAGGGTCAGATTTCTTTCTTTCCGAGCATGGAGAGTCCACAGCCTTAACATTTAAGATGGGAAATTTTTGGTATAAACCTCAGGCACCTCTATACCCTTGTGTTATCTTCTTTTTCCATTTTCCTTTGCCTGAATGACTGGGGATTATGGGTAAGGGAAGTGACACTTAAAGGGACAGTTTACTCAAAAATGTTCTCCCCTTTAATTTGTTCCCAATGATTCACTTTACCTGCTGGAGTCCAACATGGCACATACAATATCCATTACCACCATAAATGTGAAAGGGCTGAATAGTCCGGAAAACAGGTCCATGGCCTTTGAAGACCTCTACAAAGCCCCCAGTGATATCCTATTTATACAGGAGACACACTTTAAGAGAGGACACAAACCCAAACTCCTGAGCCACAAATATAGAACAAGCTTTCTGGCTTTGGGCATACCAGGAAGGGAGGGGTAGGCATTCTACTTAAAAATTCCCTACACTTTCAAGCGACCCACATAGAGAAAGATAAGGATGGCAGGTAACTGATTCAATAGGCCAATTACCATTGTAAACATATATCTCCCATATAAAGAACAGCACACTTTATTCAGACACATAACCAACCTCCTACTAGAACACGCCCAGGGGACACTATTCATGGGGGGGTGACTTTAATTTATCACTAGACCCGACAATGGACACCTATACAGCATCTCTAATACCCCTAAACGAGTTCTAAAATTGGTAACTAATAACCTACACCTACTACGGCTGCACAACATCTGGAGGAACTTTAATCCTGACATCAGGGACTACACCTTTTACTCACACCCACACAACACATATACCAGAATAGATCACATACATACAGACCAGTTAGGCCTTTCCATGATTACTGACTTGCAAATTTTGCCAATCACATGGTCGGATCATGCACCCGTACAATGGGTGGTGGCATGGCTGGACATGCCACAGCGCCCCTTCATCTGGTGGATGGATGCCTTCCTACTAGGGAATGCACTAACTAAACAGGCTGTAGACCAGTCCATAGAAAACTATTTTAGAAAAAATGACACAGACCACATAACCTACATTTGTCAGGGAGCTAGGCCCAGAATCGCTAGAAAGAACATGTACTTACCAAGGGACAGGGGTGGGTTGGGAGTCCCTAATATCCTCATTTATAAAGAAGCTATAATGCTGCATAAGCTATTGGAATGGTGCACAAACAATAACAAACAATGGGTCCGGATTGATAGGCACGTACTGGGTCTATGCAACGTTGGGCTTGCAGCCTGGATACCTCACAAACACAGACCCTCTAACATAGCACAATATCCTCTTCTCTCTGACTTTTTCAAGACATGGGATAAATTAATAAACACATCCACTAACATCTCTAATATTCTGTCCCCCATGTCCTCCCTTTGCCACAACCCAGAACTGCCCTGGAATTTCAAAGACACTACATTAGAAGTCGGGTGCCACATTAAGGGCAGAACAATTTCGCTCTTCCGTGAAAATAAAACACATAGACACTGTTACAGAAGCATTAGTTATTTTGTTGTGAAGAAACTTATTTCCCAGCAGCAATGCCTGAACCAGCCAAGCCAGCGCCTAAGAAGGGCTCCAAGAAAACTGTAACAAGTATCATTTCATAAAGGGTTAACTCTGTTCAGTTTTGAGAAAACTATTTTCTGAGGCAGGTTTCCTAGCATATTGTGTACTGTAATTAAGTTTGTGATAAGCATTCACTGCTAGGTGATAAGAAGGACTCAATTGTTTTCTTGTGTGTACTTGTTATCTGCGGTGGCCTGTCCAAGGGCTTTGTCTAAATGTGTGATGGGGGATTTTATGCTTCCCCCCCTGGGAGTGCCCTGTGTGCATGTAACCTAAATAAAAAGCAGGCTGGGCATCCCAGTTCTCAGTTCTTGGTTGTCCCTCAATCGCAGCGTTGACTCGTTTTTGTGGGCAGAAGGGTATCCTAGCTGTACTACAGCTAAGGGGGATTATTCTACATTTGCGAGACTCATATAGAATACTGTGGAAAGCAGTTTCTCCCCTCTTCAGCAATAGGAATCCAGGCTACTAAGCGGTCCATCTCTCAGCGAGACTAAGGGTAACCGTAACATTTGGCGGCAGCGGTGGGATTTTTCCTGGATTTCCTAGGAGAGGTACAGAACGGATGGAGAGCGCTTACGAAAAATTGAAGCGTACAACCCTAAAGGATTTACTTGAAAGCAGAGGGGGGTACGCCAGCAACCGGCCGAGGAGAGAGCTGATCGCAGAATTGACCGAACTGGATCAGAGCTTCACAATGGCGGAAACACCGACCACGATTAGTGACGAAAAAACCAGGATTGTTCGGGAGAGGCTCTCACTGTACGGGCCGAACCCCTCCATGGAATTGGTACAGCAGTTGATGGCGGAAGCGGACAAGGATATACGAGAGACTCGAGCCCACGAACTCAACCTAGCGAACGCACACCGCAATGCTGAAGCCCCGCAGGTAATCATCCCTGTCGAAAATGCTGGGAGGCCCAAGATACCCTATGCGGCATTTCGACCCTTCCTAGAGAGCGAGACAGGGATTGATGAATATTTGGCAGACTTCGAAAGGCAATGTGCCCTGCACCAGATTCCCAACAGGGAGTGGCCCACGATATTGTCTGGGAAACTATCCGGGCGAGCCCTGGAAGCCTTTCGTACTCTGGGTGCTGAGGAAGTGACACAGTATGAGCTAGTTAAGGAGACACTGTTGCGACGGTACGCAGTAACTCCGGACGCGTATCGCCGACAGTTTCGGGGCACGAAAAAGAAGCCTAACGATACCCATATGGAATGGGCGCACCGAATGCGGAGAGCAGCAAATCACTGGATGAGCGGAAGTAAAGCGGTGACTGGTGAGGAAATTTTACAATTGTTTCTCTTAGAACATTTTTATAATGGCATGGAACAGCAAGGGAAGGAATGGCTGCGAGACAGGCGACCTTCTACCTTAGAAGAAGCAGCCAAATTGGCCGATGAACATTATGACTCCCGTCTTCACGAACCCAGAGAGGTTTACCGTGCACCCCCTCGTGCTGAATTCCGAGCCCCGGTGCCCGCAGGGCCCGCCCGACACTCAGGACCACCCAATAACAGCTCTGAGCGTCCCAGACCGACTTGCCACCGATGCAAGCAACCAGGGCATTTCATGGCTAGCTGCCCCCTTAATACGCACCAGACACCCAGGAATTACAATTACCCCTCTGGGGCATATCGTCCGGCCCGGACCCTCTGTGTTAACCAAGAGGCCCCTATGGAGGAATATTTGGGGCCGCTTCACGAGGCGGACCCTGTATATGCTGCCTCAGATAACCGCCAGCACCATCGGCAGAAGGTATGGCTCGAGGGGCGATCTACCGAGGGATTGAGAGACACAGGGGCTACTATCACGCTGGTACAGAGTCATTTGGTGCCGGAGCACAAGCGATCTGGACAGACTGTGGCCGTTAGAGTGGCGGGGGGGGATGTGTACAAAATTCCAACAGCTAAAGTGCATCTTGATTGGGGAGCGGGAAAGGGGGCTGTGAACGTGGGCATAATGGATAATTTACCTGCCGAAGTACTACTGGGCAATGATTTGGGCCCCATGACTTCTGCCTATGCTCCAGTATGCAACAACGAGGCGGACCCAGTGACTACACGGGCCCAAGCCCGGACGGAGCGAGAACTCTCACCAGTGCGGGAGACACAGGTAAGACCTACCCCGACCTTGCCTGACATGTTAGGCCCCATACCCTGGGACACCCCAGATGCTTTCGAGGCAGAGTCTAAGACTGACCCGACCTTACAAAAGTACCGGGAACGAGCAGAGACCGGAGGGGGCGGGGCAGATAATGAAACATTCTTATGGGAAAAAGGGAAACTATACCGCTGGACAGAGAAAAGGGGACAGCGTAGGCGACAGCTGGTAGTGCCCCACAAATACCGTCAAGAAATCCTCAAGATAGGCCACGACATCCCCTTAGCAGGCCACCTAGCTGTAACCCGTACCCTACACCGCATTACTCACACGTTCTTTTGGCCAGGGGTACACGCTGACGTTAGAACTTACTGTAACACCTGCGATGTGTGTCAACGAGTAGGAAGGCGAGGCGATCACCCTAAAGCCCATCTAGTAAATATGCCCATTGTAGAGGAACCCTTCAGCCGGGTTGCTATTGACCTAGTGGGACCACTGGCTACCCCTAGTCCCTCCGGTAAGCGCTACATTCTTACCGTAGTGGACTACGCTACCAGGTACCCAGAGGCTGTCGCCCTATCCAACATACAAGCGGATACGGTAGCGAATGCACTAGTACAGGTGTTCTCCCGGGTAGGATTTCCAAAAGAAATCCTATCCGACCGAGGCACCCAATTTACGGCTGAATTGACCCAACAACTCTGGCAGGTTTGCAAAATTAAGTCCCTCCTGAGCTCCCCATACCACCCCCAGACGAACGGGCTGTGTGAGAGGTTCAATGGGACCCTCAAGCAAATGCTCAAGACGTTCACTCAGGAATACCGAGACTGGGAACGCTTCCTGCCGCACCTCCTTTTTGCTTATCGGGAGGTGCCCCAGGAAACGACAGGGTTCTCTCCCTTCGAGTTGCTCTACGGAAGAAAGGTACGGGGACCCCTAAACCTGATCCGGGAGCACTGGGAGGGAGAGATGGAGACTGACGGTGTCCCCATTGTGCCATACGTGCTGGAACTCAGGGACCGAATGGAGCAATTAGCCAAATCCGTGCGGGCTAATCTCCAGTCGGCCCAGAGAAGACAGAAAGTATGGTACGATCGGGGGGCCCGAAAGAGAATCTTTACCATAGGGCAAAAGGTGTTAGTACTTAAGCCGGTGAAGACAGACAAATTGCAGGCGTCCTGGCAGGGCCCCTACCAGATCGTAGAGAAAAGGGGAGACACCACTTATGTGATAGCTAGCTGCCACGACAACAATCTTAGAAAGACATTCCATGTAAACATGCTCAAGGAATATTTTGAGCGACCAGAGAACGTGACGGCCGTATGTTGTTCCCCTCAGGAAGGCCCCGACAGTCTACCCATTCCAGACCTATTAGAAAAGAGTCTCCCCACAGGTATAGTGGCTCAGGTTCAGATAGGAGACCGACTTAGCCCCACTGAAAGGGAGCAGCTCAACCAACTCCTACAGTCCAAACACCTCACCTTCTCCCCGAAGCCAGGGTACACTACTTTAACCACCCACCAGGTAGATACTCCGGGACAAGCTCCCTTGCGCCAGGCTCCGTACCGAATCCCCGAAGCAGTTAGGATAGGAATGAAGAAGGAGATCGATGAGATGCTCCAACTCAGGGTAATTGAGCCCTCCGATAGTCCCTGGGCCTCCCCAGTTGTCTTGGTGCCCAAGAAAGATGGGACCACCCGGTTCTGCGTAGACTATCGGAGGCTCAATGAAAAGACCGTGACGGACGCTTACCCTATGCCCAGGGTAGACGAGCTACTCGATCGTATAGCCAGGGGAAATTACCTGACCACTATTGACCTCTGCAAAGGTTACTGGCAGATTCCCCTGGCCCCGGAGGCTATCCCCAAGTCGGCATTCGTCACCCCATTCGGCTTATATCAGTTTAGGGTAATGCCGTTTGGGATGAAGAATGCCCCAGCTACATTCCAGCGCTTGGTGGATAGGCTCCTGGATGGCTTCCAGAGTTTTGCTTGCGCCTACCTGGACGACATAGCGATCCACAGTGAGTCCTGGGAGGACCACTTAGCTCATGTGGGAATGGTTCTGGATCAGATCCGGGCTGCTGGCCTGACTCTGAAGCCAGAAAAATGCCACTTTGGGATGGCCGAGGTACAGTACCTGGGTCACCGGGTGGGGTGTGGAAAGCAGCGACCAGAGCCGGCCAAGATAGAAGCTGTCGCCAATTGGCCCACCCCCATCACTAAGACTCAGGTCCTAGCCTTCCTGGGCACGGCAGGGTACTATAGACGGTTCGTACCAGACTACAGCACACTTGCCAAACCCCTGACTGACTTGACCAAGAAGAACTTACCTCGACAGGTCCTGTGGTCTCCCCACTGTGAAACGGCTTTCCAGGCTCTCAAAAATGCTCTAATTAACGCTCCTGTCTTGGCGGCTCCAGCCCTTAACAAACGTTTTATCGTCCATACAGATGCTTCCATGTTCGGGCTGGGAGCCGTCCTCAGCCAAGTAGGCGAAGATGGTGTGGCTGAACCGGGTCTCTGGAGATAATGGCAGGCTATTACGTTGGAGTTTATCGTTGCAACCCTTCAATTTCACCATTACTTACAGACCTGGGAAACAGAATGGCAACGCCGACGGGTTGTCCAGACAAACCGACCTCAGCCCCGCATAACCAGCGGTCTGGACAGCCTTAGTCTGCCCCGAAAAGGGGTCAGACCGTGTCTGCCAGAGTGTTCCACAGAAAGGGAGCACTGTTACAGAAGCATTAGTTATTTTGTTGTGAAGAAACTTATTTCCCAGCAGCAATGCCTGAACCAGCCAAGCCAGCGCCTAAGAAGGGCTCCAAGAAAACTGTAACAAGTATCATTTCATAAAGGGTTAACTCTGTTCAGTTTTGAGAAAACTATTTTCTGAGGCAGGTTTCCTAGCATATTGTGTACTGTAATTAAGTTTGTGATAAGCATTCACTGCTAGGTGATAAGAAGGACTCAATTGTTTTCTTGTGTGTACTTGTTATCTGCGGTGGCCTGTCCAAGGGCTTTGTCTAAATGTGTGATGGGGGATTTTATGCTTCCCCCCCTGGGAGTGCCCTGTGTGCATGTAACCTAAATAAAAAGCAGGCTGGGCATCCCAGTTCTCAGTTCTTGGTTGTCCCTCAATCGCAGCGTTGACTCGTTTTTGTGGGCAGAAGGGTATCCTAGCTGTACTACAGCTAAGGGGGATTATTCTACATTTGCGAGACTCATATAGAATACTGTGGAAAGCAGTTTCTCCCCTCTTCAGCAATAGGAATCCAGGCTACTAAGCGGTCCATCTCTCAGCGAGACTAAGGGTAACCGTAACAGACCCCTCTCCGCCATCCAGGAGATGCACCCGAGATTCCTCTAAACTATTCCCAAATCTGTCACTATGTAGACACTCACCCCAAGAAACATCATCTAACTAGAAACACAACACCATTTGAGACCCTATGCCTCTTAGAAAACACCCCAACACAGGCCATATCTGCTGCTAATCAAAGAGCCTCAACTCTTGCCCTCTTACACCAACTTTTGGGACAAGTAACTGGGCATTAGTATTGCTGTTAAGGACTGGCTGACTGTTTTTAACACTACAAAATGCTCATAAATTTCCACAAGATTCCTTGAAACCAACTTCAAATTTTTAACGAGATGGTATCTGACCCAGAGCAGACTACACTCTATCAACAAAATGGCTAGCAATAAGTGCTGGAGGGGATGCGGAGAAATAGGCACCACTACACACATATGGTGGCAGTGTAATAAACTAGATAGGTTCTGGTTAGTGGTACTGGAGCGCTTGTCAGACACAATAGGCAAACAGCTACCAAACGATCCACAGATCCTACTATTTCTACTCTTGCCCAAACTGCACGACAGTAATGCTAGGGACCTGCTGATCCTCATGCTAAACAGCGCTTAAACCCTAATCCCAAGACATTGTCTCATTAGTCATTAGTCACACACAAGCTTAAATTATCTCTATGGAACCAGCACAAAGAGCGACACAAACTTAGAACCCACTAATGTCCACTACACCAAACATCACGCTTTGCCCTTAGACACCATTTTAGCCAGTTGTCAGTACCCTTTTGAGGATAACGTTATCTAATGTATGATGTAATTCATGTAATATCCCCGAGACTGTAACATAGAAGCACGGGTCATACAGGCCTCTGCACTGAACCTATGTACTGAACGTTTTGCACTTTTATGCATGATGTACGGACCTTTAATCCGAAAGCACTTTTAATGTTGTGCCTCACTGTTACGCTATGGAAATATTCTTATCTATGATTTGTAAAATCTGTTATTTTTTCAAAATAAAAACTTTAAAAAAAAAAAAAAGAAGGTTTACTGATATGATGTCTCAGGTATTAGAAAAAAAGCAGGCAACGGGCTTTAACAGAGATACATACATATATATCTCTAAAAACGAGTTGATATATTCTGCTCAGTAACTGAGAAAACCAAAAAGGACAATATTTTTTACAATGTTTAATATATTATGCAGCCCACTCTTGTGAAAACTAGAGTATTTACATGATGTTTACAAATATTACCTGTTATGAGTTGGCAGAGGTGGTGATACTCAGTACCGGTGCTTATGCCCTGTTCTGGGGTGTACAAATTCTCTACCCTTGATCATTGAGTGGCAATTTGAGCAACCTAAACGTGGATATGAACTAGTAGATTTCTGTGTAATAAAACTCTGACAAAGTTTTCTCTGGTCCAACATCAGTCCTCACTAAGTGATCCTTTAAATTCTTCACTCTCCTATATGCCCTCATAGGTTTTTGTTGGATTGCAACGTTTCGGACCTATTGGCTGAAACTTCATATATTAATATATCCTTATTGCTTCTTTCAGGATATCCCAATGTCTACTTATGATTTTAGCAATCTCATCACTATAAAAATTAAATTGTGAGGTAAACACCATTTTCTTATCTGTCTGAGATCTCTTACTGCCGTCCTTGAATTTTATGTCACCTCCCACATTATCCATCTCTCTTTGTATCAGCTGTTGTGGATGCCCCCTTTATATGAATCTCTGTCCCATTTCATTCATTCTTAGGGAACGTTTCTGAGGGTCACTCACAATCCTGTTAACCCTCAACAGCTGACTCTTGGGGAGAGACTTCTTTAGTTTAGTAGGATGGAAACTATCAAATGTTAACAGGATGTTTCTTTTCTGTAAAGGTCTACATTTAGACCACCAATTTCCTTATATACTCTAGTAATGTGAATTCTGTATCAGTGAGGGTTGAATTGAGACCTACTACCTAATTACACTATTAATCCCTAAATCACTAAGCCCCCTATTTTTTTAATAAATTAATTAAAAAGTACCAAAATAAAAAAATCCTAACTTAAAATTAAAAAAAAAACTAACATTACATTAAAAAAACCTAAGATTAAATAAAAAACTCTAATATTACAAAAAAATTAAAAAAAATCTAAATTACAGAAAAAATAAAACAAAATTATCCAAAATAAAAAAATGTAAACCTAATCTAAAAAAATAAAAAAGCCACCCCAAAATAAAAACACCCCCTAAACACTAAACTACCAATAGCCCTTAAAAGGGCCTTTTGTAGGGCATTACCCTAAAGCTATTTTACTTTTTAAAAAAAGTACAAACCCCAAACCCCCCACCCACCCACCAAAATAAAAAAACCTAACACTAAAAAACCTAAGCTACCCATTGCCCATAAAGGGGCATTTGTACAGCCTATAGGATTTCAGTAGTTCTCATCCTATTGGCCGATTTGAAAATTTCAGCCATAGGAATGCAAGGTACCCCAAATATAAAATGGGTACTTTGCATTCAATCTTCAGTGTGCGGTGGCGATCGCATGAAGGAGGATCCTCCACGCTGGATGTCTGGACGGCCGCCGTTCCTACTCTGTGGCCACCTCTGCTCCGCGCCGCCTTCGCTCTGGATGAAGATAGAAGATGTCCCCACACTGGATGAAAATGGAGCCGCCTGGAAGAAGACCTTCACCACCAGACTTCAGGAATGATGAGTACCTATTTCGGGGTTAGACTTAGGTTGTTTTTTTTATTATTTATTTGGGTGGGGGGGGGTTTAGACCAGGAATTTTTTATTTTAATGGGCAGCAAAAGAGCCGATTGCCCTATAAGGTCAATGCCCATACAAATGCCCCTTTAGGGGCAATGGGTAGCTTAGTTTTTTTTTTAGTGTTAGGTTTTTTTATTTTGGGGTGTTTCGTGGGTAGGGGGGTTTACTTTTAGGGGGTAATTGGTACTTTAATTAGGTAAAAGAGCTGATCGCTTTAGGGCAATGCCCTACAAAATGCTCTTATAACCCCTTAAGGACAAGGCCATTTTTCAATTTCTTTCCCTTAAAGGGACACTGAACCCAATATTTTTCTTTTGTGATTCAGCTAGAGCATGCATTTTTAGGCAACTTTCCAATTTCACTCCTATTAATTTTTCTTCGTACTCTTGCTTTCTTTATTTGAAAAGGAAGGCATCGCTTAGATTTTTTGGTTCAGAACCATGGAAAGCACTTTTTATTGGTGGGTGAATTTATCCACCAATCAGCAAGAACTTAGGCCTAGATTTGGAGTTCGGCGGTAGCCGTCAAAACCAGCGTTAGAGGCTCCTAACGCTGGTTTTGGGCGCCCGCTGGTATTTGGAGTCAGTGATTAAAGGGTCTAACGCTCACTTTTCAGCCGCGACTTTTCCATACCGCAGATCCCCCTACGCCATTTGCGTATCCTATCTTTTCAATGGGATCTTTCTAACGCCGGTATTTTGAGTCGTTTCTGAAGTGAGCGTTAGAGCTCTAACGACAAGATTCCAGCCGCCTGAAAATAGCAGGAGTTAAGAGATTTCTGGCTAACGCCGGTTTATAAACCTCTTAACTACTGTACCCTAAAGTACACTAACACCCATAAACTACCTATGTACCCCTAAACCGAGCTCCCCCCACATCGCCGCCACTCGATTAAAATTTTTAACCCCTAATCTGCCGACCGCCACCTACGTTATACTTATGTACCCCTAATCTGCTACCCCTAACACCGCCGACCCCTGTATTATATTTATTAACCCCTAACCTGCCCCCCACAACATCGCCGCCAGCTACTTAAAATAATTAACCCCTAATCTTCCGACCGCAAAGCGCCGCCACCTACGTTATCCCTATGTACCCCTAATCTGCTACCCCTAACACCGCCGACCCCTATATTATATTTATTAACCCCTAATCTGCCCCCCACAACATCGCCGACACCTGCCTACACTTATTAACTCCTAATCTGCCGAGCGGACCTGAGCGCTACTATAATAAAGTTATTAACCCCTAATCCGCCTCACTAACCCTATTATAAATAGTATTAACCCCTAATCTGCCCTCCCTAACATCGCCGACACCTACCTTCAATTATTAACCCCTAATCTTCCGATCGGAGCTCACCGCTATTCTAATAAATGTATTAACCCCTAAAGCTAAGTCTAACCCTAACACTAACACCCCCCTAACTTAAATATAATTTACATCTAACGAAATAAATTAACTCTTATTAAATAAATTATTCCTATTTAAAGCTAAATACTTACCTGTAAAATAAACCCTAATATAGCTACAATATAAATTATAATTATATTATAGCTATTTTAGGATTAATATTTATTTTACAGGCAACTTTGTAATTATTTTAACCAGGTACAATAGCTATTAAATAGTTAAGAACTATTTAATAGTTACCTAGTTAAAATAATAACAAATTTACCTGTAAAATAAATCCTAACCTAAGATATAATTAAACCTAACACATGGAATCAGCCAATCAGAATCTAGTTCAATCCGATTGGCCGATCCAATCAGCCAATCAGATTGAGCTCGCATTCTATTGGCTGATCGGAACAGCCAATAGAATGCGAGCTCAATCTGATTGGCTGATTGGATCAGCCAATCGGATTGAACTTGATTCTGATTGGCTGATTCCATCAGCCAATCAGAAAATTCCTACCTTAATTCCGATTGGCTGATAGAATCCTATCAGCCAATCGGAATTCGAGGGACGCCATCTTGGATGACGTCCCTTAAAGGAACAGTCATTCGTCGTTCAGTCGTCGGTCCGGATGGATGTTCCGCGCTGGAGGTCTTCAGGATCCTGCCACTTCGCTCCGGATGGAAGAAGATCGAAGATGCCGCTTGGAGAAGATGTTTGCCGGTCCGGATGTCCTCTTCTTGCCGGATAGGAGGAAGACTTTGGAGCCTCTTCTGGACCTCTTCAGCACCGGATTATGGATCGCCAACCCCCGCTTGGGTTGGATGAAGATCTTGGAGCCAGGACGGATCGGTGATACCTGGATGGTGAAGACAAGGTAGGAAGATCTTCAGGGGATTAGTGTTAGGTTTATTTAAGGGGGGTTTGGGTTAGATTAGGGGTATGTGGGTGGTGGGTTGTAATGTTGGGGGGGGTATTGTATGTTTTTTTTTACAGGCAAAAGAGCTGAAATTCTTGGGGCATGCCCCGCAAAGGGCCCTGTTCAGGGCTGGTAAGGTAAAAGAGCTTGTAACTTTTTTAATTTAGAATAGGGTAGGGAATTTTTTATTTTGGGGGGCTTTGTTATTTTATTAGGGGGCTTAGAGTAGGTGTAATTAGTTTAAAATTGTTGTAAGATTTTTCTTATGTTTGTAAATATTTTTTTATTTTTTGTAACTTAGTTCTTTTTTATTTTTTGTACTTTAGCTAGTTTATTTAATTGTATTTATTTGTAGGAATTGTGTTTAATTAATTTATTGATAGTGTAGTGTTAGGTTAATTGTAGGTAATTGTAGGTAGTTTATTTAATTATTTTATTGATAGGGTAGTGTTAGGTTTAATTATATCTTAGGTTAGGATTTATTTTACAGGTAAATTTGTTATTATTTTAACTAGGTAACTATTAAATAGTTCTTAACTATTTAATAGCTATTGTACCTGGTTAAAATAATTACAAAGTTGCCTGTAAAATAAATATAAATCCTAAAATAGCTATAATATAATTATAATTTATATTGTAGCTATATTAGGATTTATTTTACAGGTAAGTATTTAGCTTTAAATAGGAATAATTTATTTAATAAGAGTTAATTAATTTCGTTAGATAAAAATTATATTTAAGTTAGGGGGGTGTTAGTGTTAGGGTTAGACTTAGCTTTAGGGGTTAATACATTTATTAGAATAGCGGTGAGCTCCGATCGGAAGATTAGGGGTTAATAATTGAAGGTAGGTGTCGGCGATGTTAGGGAGGGCAGATTAGGGGTTAATACTATTTATGATAGGGTTAGTGAGGCGGATTAGGGGTTAATAACTTTATTATAGTAGCGCTCAGGTCCGCTCGGCAGATTAGGGGTTAATAAGTGTAGGCAGGTGTCGGCGACGTTGAGGGGGGCAGATTAGGGGTTAATAAATATAATATAGGGGTCGGCGATGTTAGGGCAGCAGATTAGGGGTACATAGGGATAACGTAGGTTGCGGCAGTTTACGGAGTGGCAGATTAGGGGTTTAAAAAAATATGCAGGGGTCAGCGATAGCGGGGGCGGCAGATTAGGGGTTAATAAGTGTAAGGTTAGGGGTGTTTAGACTCGGGGTACATGTTAGAGTGTTAGGTGCAGACGTAGGAAGTGTTTCCCCATAGGAAACAATGGGGCTGCGTTAGGAGCTGAACGCTGCTTTTTTGCAGGTGTTAGGTTTTTTTTCAGCTCAAACAGCCCCATTGTTTCCTATGGGGGAATCGTGCACGAGCACGTTTTTGAGGCCGGCCGCGTCCGTAAGCAACTCTGGTATCGAGAGTTGCATTTGCGGTAAAAATGCTCTACGCTCCTTTTTTGGAGCCTAACGCAGCATTTGTTTGAACTCTCGATACCAGAGTTAAATTTATGGTGCGGCCAGAAAAAAGCCCGCGGAGCGTTAACAGCCCTTTTACCGCCGAACTCCAAATCTAGGCCTTAGTGTGTTCACCATAAATGGGCAGGTATCTAAACTTTCATTCTTGCATTTCAAATAAAGATACCAAGAGAATGAAGAACATTTGATAATAGGAGTAAATTAGAAAGATGCTTCAAATTGCATGCTCTATCTGACTCATGAAAGAAAAATTTTGGGTTCTTTGTCCCTTTAAGGACCAGGGCTATTTTTACATTTCTGCGGTGTTTGTATTTAGCTGTAATTTTCCTCTTACTCATTTACTGTACCCACACATTTTTTGCGCCATTAAATGGACTAAAGATACCATTATTTTCATCATATCTTATAATTTACTATAAAAAAAAAATATAAAATATGATGAAAAAATGGAAAAACACACACTTTTTCTAACTTTGACCCCCAAAATCTGTTACACATCTACAACCACCAAAAAAAAACCAATGCTAAATAGTTTCTAAACTTTGTCTTGAGATTAGAAATACCCAATGTTTACATGTTCTTTGCTTTTTTTGCAAGTTATAGGGCAATAAATACAAGTAGCACTTTGCTATTTCCAAACCATTTTTAAAAACAATTAGCAATAGTTACAGGATATCTGTCAGGAATCCCTGAATATCCCTTGACATGTATATATTTATTTTTAGTAGACAACCCAAAGTATTGATCTAGGCCCATTTTGGTATATTTCATGCCACCATTTCACCGCCAAATGCGATCAAATTAAAAATATCGTTCACTTTTTCACAAACTTTAGGTTTCTCACTGAAATTATTTACAAACAGCTTGTACAATTATGGCACAAATGGTTGTAAATGCTTCTCTGGGATCCCCTTTGTTCAGAAATAGCAGACATATATGGCTTTAGCAGGAAAAGGAAAAATACAGTGGCGCTTACCAGTCTCCGAGGACATGTGTTGAGGGCAGCATGTCTTCAGCGAATGCACCGTTCTCCACGCTCTTCTCACTCCTCTCCACTTCCTGTGAGCCCAAGACAAGCAGGCGCTTACCTCACAGCGCCAAAGTAATAGTGAATAAATCAAACACTTCCGGGCATCACAAGGCGATGAGGTAAAAAAGACTTGCAGGGGAGCAAAAACCATATAAAAAATAACTTTTTTAACCAAAAAAAATAAAATAACTTTTATTCGTGATTCAGCTAAAAACAAAAAAGTGAGCCCACAGCTCACGACGGCACATAGTAGTTTTCAGCAAAGGCAAAAAAATGCAGACATGTTTTGTGTGGATCTACCACACTTGCTCACTGCAAGTCTTTTTACCTCACTGCCTTGTGATGCCCGGAAGTGTTTGATATATCGCTTTAGCATTGCTTTTTGGTAATTAGAAGGCTGCTAAATGCAGCTGCGCACCACACTTGTATTATGCCCAGCAGTGAAGGGGTTAATTAGGTAGCTTATAGGGTTAATTTTAGCTTTAGTGTAGCGATCAGCCTCCCACCTGATGCATCCTGCCCCCTGATCCCTCCCTGACCCCCTCAAACAGCTCCCTTCCATCCCCCACCCCCAAAGGTCACCCCCATCTTAAGTACTGGCAAAAAGTCTGCCAGTTTAAAAGGGTTGTTTTTTATATATATATTTTTTTTTTATATATATATATATATATTTTATGCAGGGTAGTATCCCCCCTTACCTCCCTAAACCCCCTAAACAACTCTCTAACCCTCCCCTCTCTAACTGTTAAGCGCCATCTTTTGCATATGTAATCTCGCCCTAGGTAGATTAGTTTGGCTGTGCGCAGCCAACATTCTTTTTGCTGAGCACCCAACTGATGATGCATTTATAGTATAGATGTTTATATATGTATTTACAGACGTATATACACATATAAACTCATTAATACATATATATATATATATATATATATATATATATACACACATATATACACATCTATACTATAATTGCGTTTGTAATGTCAGTCGCAGTCAGCAGTTGCGTACGCATCCTCAATGGAATGTTGGCAGCGCAAGGCCAAAAGAATTTACCTGGATGCAGCGTAGCTGCATCCTGGTGGATTCCATGGATTCTTTTACCACACTGCCATTTTCAGAATCCACCGGGATGCAGCAAAGGCAAACTGAGCATTACAAAAACTACCCGCACGCATCAAGTATTAAAAACAAACAACTAATCGCCCCCAATAAATTTATAAAAATAAAAAAAAATAACCGACCGCATCAAGTATTAAAAAAACACCTATATGCCCGCAATAAGTAATGTAAAAAACAAAAATGACCGCCCGCAAAAAGTATTTTAAAAAAATCTAACCGCCCGCACTAAATTTTAAGAAAAAAATTAAATTAAATTAACCCCTAAATCTACCTAACATCGCAAACTACCAACTAAATCTATTAACCCATAAACCGCCATCCACCACTAACGCAGTAAACTAATTTAACTATTAACCCCTACACTGCCAACCCCACAACGCAAATAAATAAGTTAAAGATTAAACCCTCTAACCTAAAAATCCTAAATTAACCCCTTAATTACATAAAACAATAAACAACTACATTACTTAAAAAAAATACATTAATCTATCATTACAAAAATAAAAAAAGCTATGATTATAAAAAAAATATCAAACTTAAAAAAATTTAACCTAATCCCTATAAAAATAAAATAGCCCCCCCAAAATAAAAACACCCCCTAATCTCTAATGCTAAACTACCAATAGCCCTTAAAATGGCTTTTTGTAGGGCATTGCCCTAAGTTAAACAGCTCTTTTACATTAAAAATAAACAAAGTCCCTCCTAACAGTAAAAAAACCCCACCCACCAAACCCCCAAAATAAAAAACCTAACACTAAAAAAACCTAAACTACCCATTGCCCTGAAAAGGGCATTTAGCTCTTTTGCACTGCACTTAAAAAGGCATTTAGCTCTTTTTGAAAGTGACCAAAAAAAACTAAGTTAAAAAATAAAAAATAACCCCCCCCCAAAAAAAAAACTTATACTAAAGCCCCAAATAGGTACTCACAGGTCCTGAAGTCTGGCAGAGAAGATCTTCTTCCAGGCGGGTCCATCATCTTCATCCTCAGCGAAGGCGGCGCAAAGCGGAGATGCAGAGCGGTGTTTCCAGATGTGGCGATCCTCGGAGGTGGCGATGGTCCTTGGTGGCGATGGTCCTTGGCGGCGATGGTCCTCAGTGGCATAGAGGTTCCTCTTCATGCCATCATCCGTCCAACACTGATGATTAAATCCAAGATACCCCATATTTATTAGGGTACCTTGCATTCCTATTGGCTGACATTTTCACATCAGTCGAGCAAGTGAAATCTTATTGGTTGGTGAACAGCTTTTTTATTAATGCTTATTTTTTCAGTGTCTACATTATTGATATAGTAACTATGCATTGTTACAGTATTAATTATATATAAGGAAATAGAGAAGGCGCCACATAGCATAATTCCGTATAGTGTATCAAAATATAAGTTATAGCTCAGATGCACTCACGTGTATAAAAGCACCAAGATGTGGTGCTGGCTAGGCAAACCGGAACCTCAGAGTTGTCCGGTAAACTCTCCTCTTAGGCAAAGACTCCCAGAAGCCAAAAATGGTGTTCACCAAAAAGGCTATGTAGTCAGGAAGGCACTGTTCCGCCTCCAACAGTTATCAAAAATGACTTCAATTGAGGGTATCCAAAGAGAAGCAAAGTAGCAAATTGTATATATTAAAAGTGTTTATTACAACACATTAAAAACACAGCAACGCGTTTCTCAGTATCATGTACTGTTTCATCAGGCTGAATCATTAATTATGTGTGGGCGGAGTTACGGAAATTGTCAATCGCAACTTCCGAAAATATTTTACAGGCATAGGAATTTACATATACTGTATGGCAGTGTCAATCAAACACTGTACGTTTGTGGAAAGCCACGCCTCTCGCTCGCAGCAAATCACGTGTCGCTCACGACTAACCACGCCCCTTCCTGGCGCTGTTTAGTTATTTTAAATATTAAGCTTTAACATTATCTGACACAGTTAGGAAAAAGCAATCTGTGAGGAGAGTTTCTGTAGAGAGAGATCAGTTAGTTTAATAGTGGACAATCGTATTTAATTTAACTTTTTAGCATTATTAGTTATTCCAACCAAAAAGCTTTTATAAAAGCTTAAGATAAGCCTGTTTTTTTATTTTTAACAGTGTTTTTCAAAGCTTGAGTGGTGACAAAAAAACCCAAAAAACAACAGGACATTTCACATCATAAGCTTTTTAGAAAGCTAAAGAAAAGGAAGACTTTTAATGTTATAAAGCTTTCTTAAAAGCTATAGTACTAAAAAAAAATAGTCTTTTGCTATATATAAATATATGTATATATATATATTATACTCTTTATTAATAAGGTATACTATTTTTATATTAAAAAAAATTGATAGTTTTATTTCTTTCAAAAATAGTTGCAAATTCAACTATAGTTAAGAAAGACTATGATTTGGAGTTTGGCGTTAGCCGTGAAAACCAGCGTTAGAGGCTCCTAACGCTGGTTTTAGGCTACCTCCGGTATTTGGAGTCACTCAAAATAGGGTCTAACGCTCACTTTTCAGCCGCGACTTTTCCATACCGCAGATCCCCTTACGTAAATTGCGTATCCTATCTTTTCAATGGGATCTTTCTAACTCCGGTATTTAGAGTCGTGGCTGAAGTGAGCGTTAGACATCTAACGACAAAACTCCAGCCGCAGGAAAAAAGTCAGTAGTTAAGAGCTTTCTGGGCTAACGCCGGTTCATAAAGCTCTTAACTACTGTACTCTAAAGTACACTAACACCCATAAACTACCTATGTACCCCTAAACCGAGGTCCCCCCACATCGCCGCCACTCGATTACAATTTTTTAACCCCTAATCTGCCGACCGCCACCTACGTTATACTTATGTACCCCTAATCTGCTGCCCCTAACACCGCCGACCCCTGTATTATATTTATTAACCCCTAACCTGCCCCCCACAACGTCGCAACCAGCTACCTACAATAATTAACCCCTAATCTGCCTACCGCAAAGCGCCGCCACCTACGTTATACTTATGTACCCCTAATCTGCTGCCCCTAACATCGCCGACCCCTATATTATATTTATTAACCCCTAATCTGCCCCCCTCAACGTCGCCTCCACCTGCCTACACTTATTAACCCCTAATCTGCCGAGCGGACCGCACCGCTATTATTATAAAGTTATTAACCCCTAATCCGCCTCACTAACCCTATAATAAATAGTATTAACCCCTAATCTGCCCTCCCTAACATCGCCGACACCTAACTTCAATTATTAACCCCTAATCTGCCGACTGGAGCTCACCGCTATTCTAATAAATGTATTAACCCCTAAAGCTAAGTCTAACCCTAACACTAACACCCCCCTAAGTTAAATATAATTTACATCTAACGAAATTAATTAACTCTTATTAAATAAATTATTCCTATTTAAAGCTAAATACTTACCTGTAAAATAAATCCTAATATAGCTACAATATAAATTATAATTATATTGTAGCTATTTTAGGATTTATATTTATTTTACAGGTAACTTTGTATTTATTTTAACCAGGTACAATAGCTATTAAATAGTTAAGAACTATTTAATAGCTAAAATAGTTAAAATAATTACAAAATTACCTGTTAAATAAATCCTAACCTAAGTTACAATTAAACCTAACACTACACTATCAATAAATTAATTAAATAAACTACCTATAATTATCTACAATTAAACCTAACACTACACTATCAATAAATTAATTAAATACAATACCTACAAATAACTACAATGAAATAAACTATCTAAAGTACAAAAAATAAAAAAGAACTAAGTTACAAAAAAATAAAAAAATATTTACAAACATAAGAAAAATATTACAACAATTTTAAACTAATTACACCTACTCTAAGCCCCCTAATAAAATAACAAAGCCCCCCCAAAATAAAAAAAATGCCCTACCCTATTCTAAATTACTAAAGTTCAAAGCTCTTTTACCTTACCAGCCCTGAACAGGGCCCTTTGCGGGGCATGCCCCAAGAAGTTCAGCTCTTTTGCCTGTAAAAAAAAACATACAATACCCCCCCCCAACATTACAACCCACCACCCACATACCCCTAATCTAACCCAAACCCCCCTTAAATAAACCTAACACTAAGCCCCTGAAGATCTTCCTACCTTATCTTTACCATACCAGGTTCACCGATCGATCCAGAAGAGCTCCTCCGATGTCCTGATCCAAGCCCAAGCGGGGGCTGAAGAGGTCCATGATCCGGCTGAAGTCTTCATCCAAGCGGGGCAGAAGAGGTCTTCCATCCGATTGAAGTCTTCATCCAAGCGGGATCTTCTATGGTCATCCATCCGGAGCGGAGCGGCAGGATCCTGAAGACCTCCGACGCGGAACATCCATCCTGGCCGACGACTGAACGACGAATGACGGTTCCTTTAAATGACGTCATCCAAGATGGCGTCCCTCGAATTCCGATTGGCTGATAGGATTCTATCAGCCAATCGGAATTAAGGTAGGAATATTCTGATTGGCTGATGGAATCAGCCAATCAGAATCAAGTTCAATCAGCCAATCGGATTGAACTTGATTCTGATTGGCTGATTCAATCAGCCAATCAGAATATTCCTACCTTAATTCCGATTGGCTGATAGAATCCTATCAGCCAATCGGAATTCGAGGGATGCCATCTTGGATGACGTCATTTAAAGGAACCGTCATTCGTCATTCAGTCGTCGGCCAGGATGGATGTTCCGCATCGGAGGTCTTCAGGATCCTGCCGCTCCGCTCCGGATGGATGACAATAGAAGATCCCGCTTGGATGAAGACTTCAATCGGATGGAAGACCTCTTCTGCCCCGCTTGGATGAAGACTTCAGCCGGATCATGGACCTCTTCAGCCCCCGCTTGGATGATGACTTCAGCCGGATCATGGACCTCTTCAGCCCCCCGCTTGGGCTTGGATCAGGACATCAGAGGAGCTCTTCTGGACCAATCAGTGAACCTGGTATGGTGAAGACAAGGTAGGAAGATCTTCAGGGGCTTAGTGTTAGGTTTATTTAAGGGGGGTTTGGGTTAGATTAGGGGTATGTGGGTGGTGGGTTGTAATGTTGGGGGGGGTATTGTATGTTTTTTTTTACAGGCAAAAGAGCTGAACTTCTTGGGGCATGCCCCGCAAAGGGCCCTGTTCAGGGCTGGTAAGGTAAAAGAGCTTTGAGCTTTAGTAATTTAGAATAGGGTAGGGCATTTTTTATTTTGGGGGTCTTTGTTATTTTATTAGGGGGCTTAGAGTAGGTGTAATTAGTTTAAAATTGTTGTAATATTTTTCTTATGTTTGTAAATATTTTTTTATTTTTTGTAACTTAGTTCTTTTTTATTTTTTGTACTTTAGTTAGTTTATTTCATTGTAGTTATTTGTAGGAATTGTATTTAATTTATTTATTGATAGTGTAGTGTTAGGTTTAATTGTAGGTAATTGTAGGTATTTTATGTAATTAATTTAATGATAGTATAGTGTTAGGTTTAATTGTAACTTAGGTTAGGATTTATTTTACAGGTAATTTTGTAATTATTTTAACTAGGTAACTATTAAATAGTTCTTAACTATTTAATAGCTATTGTACCTGGTTAAAATAATTACAAAGTTGCCTGTAAAATAAATATTAATCCTAAAATAGCTACAATGTAATTATAATTTATATTGTATCTATATTAGGATTTATTTTACAGGTAAGTATTTAGCTTTAAATAGGAATACTTTATTTAATAAGAGTTAATTAATTTCGTTAGATTAAAATTATATTTAACTTAGGGGGGTGTTAGTGTTAGGGTTAGACTTAGCTTTAGGGGTTAATACATTTATTAGAATAGCGGTGAGCTTCGGTCGGCAGATTAGGGGTTAATAATTGAAGTTAGGTGTCGGCGATGTTAGGGAGGGCAGATTAGGGGTTAATACTATTTATTATAGGGTTAGTGAGGCGGATTAGGGGTTAATAACTTTATTATAGTAGCGCTCAGGTCCGCTCGGCAGATTAGGGGTTAATAAGTGTAGGCAGGTGGAGGCGACGTTGTTGGGGTCAGATTAGGGGTTAATAAATATAATATAGGGGTGTTAGGGGCAGCAGATTAGGGGTACATAGGGATAATGTAAGTAGCGGCGGTTTACGGAGCGGCAGATTAGGGGTTAAAAATAATATGCAGGGGTCAGCGATAGCGGGGGCGGCAGAATAGGGGTTAATAAGTGTAAGGTTAGGGGTGTTTAGACTCGGGGTACATGTTAGGTGCAGACGTAGGAAGTGTTTCCCCATAGCAAACAATGGGGCTGCGTTAGGAGCTGAACGCGGCTTTTTTGCAGGTGTTAGGTTTTTTTTCAGCTCAAACAGCCCCATTGTTTTCTATGGGGGAATCGTGCACGAGCACGTTTTTGAGGCTGGCCGCTTGCGTAAGCAACTCTGGTATCGAGAGTTGAAGCTGCGTTAAAAATGCTCTACGCTCCTTTTTTGGAGACTAACGCAGCTTTTTTGTGGACTCTCAATACCAGAGTTATTTTTATGGTGCGGCCAGAAAAAAGCCGGCGTTAGCTACGCGGGTCCTTACCGACAAAACTCCAAATCTAGGCCATAGTAAATAGGGGTTGCTACATCTTTAGATTATATATATTACATAGAGATTTATATTATTAATTACAAAAAAAATGATATATTAAGGACAGTAGTCTGTCCAAATAGGTCCTCTAAATATAACTTTAGATTACATAAATATTTAATATATTTATGAAATTAGCTTCTTAAAAAAAAGGTGTTACAACACCTGAAGAATAATTTATACATATAGATAAAAGCAGCCTTGCTAAATAAAGTGTTGCTATATCTGTAACATTATAACATAAATAAAAAATGTCGCTACATCTGTAGCCTTATTATATATAATATATGTGGCATATATTTAGGACAGATATTTATATCCAGATAAAGTTGTCACTATACTTGTTGGTTATATAAATATACATTTTCAATAAGTTTGGCAAATAGGGTTTGGCTAAACTGGTATATTTAAAATATATATATATATATATATATATATATATATATATATATATATATATACATACACACACAGAGAAATTCACTCACAGGAACGAACAACCAGCTCAATACCATTGTTAGCCTGTTCTATGGCGATTTACCACCTGGGTGCAACTTCTTTTAGCCCAGCAATGCTTTTCACGGAGTAGAACTTTCCTGTAGTATATCAGTCTGATCCCGCCTATTACGGTCAATCCAGCGCCGAAATACCAGGCAATTCCTCTCTGAACAAGGAACAAAGCAACCCCAGACGATCGTTTCGGCCTTCATTGGGCCTCGTCAGTGAGGTGTAGCAGTTTTCCTCTAAGCACACTGAGCAAGGAGTCCACGTCTGGTTTCCCCTTTTTCCCATAGGGAGACTAAATACACACAGAGATATACTTATATAGTTGAACATAAAAAAGGCTCTCACTACACCTGTAGAAATATTTATATATAGATTAAAGCAGTTTTCACAATACATTTTTGCTACTTTGGTAGCTCTATTATATATCCTGTAGCTTTATTAGAAATTACATATTTTCAATATATTTAGGACAGCAGTCCATTCAAATAAGGGTGTTGTTACACCTGTAGGTTATATATATATAAATATATAAAACACCTGTAGATTAATTTATATATATATATATATATATATATATATATATATATATATATATATATATATATATATATATATATATATATATATATATATAAAAGCTGTTCGGCTTTTTTGCGTTTGTCGGGTTTAGTGCGCAAGTGAAAACACTTTACTTTCAACTCATAATACCAGCAATACCCGACGAGCACCATGTTTACTAATCAGCTGATTATTTCAACTGTGCTCCAGTTCAGATAGCCTCAAAATCTAGCCTGTTAGGGAGGCCTGAGGTCAGATTTGAAAAACAGTGCTCTATTTGGGTATTTTTCAGAGTATGCCATATATATTATTACAGCCAGTATTATATTTATTACTGGCTGTAATAATATATATGGCATACTCTGAAACATACTCTTAAAGGGACACTCAAGTCAAAATTAAAACTTTCATGATTCAGAAAGAGCAAACAATTAAAAAAAAAAATCCAATTTACTTCCATTATCAAATATTGCACAATCTTTTTATATTCACACTTTTTGAGACACCAGCTCCTACTGAGCATGTGCACAAGCTCACAGGGTAAACATATACTAGGCTCCGATTGGCTGATGTTTGTCACATGATTACAACGGGCCGAAAAGGAGAGATAAAATTAATTTGCAGAAAAAAAAAATCTACTGCTTTTGTGAAATTCAGAGTAATTGTTATTGTATTGTCTTTTTATTATGTACTTCTTAATTATGCAATTCTACTGTAGTGAGTGGTCCGTTAACTGATGCTAAGCTGGCCAGTATATTAGTCCTTTACCTACAAATAACAGCCAAAAGGGCTCCCAACCTTAAACCCTCTCTCCTCAGTAAAACTGTGCTGGCTTCTTTTTCCCCTTTCTCACTGTTACCAAAGCATTTAATTAGCTTCTATAGACACCAAAGCATAAACTCTCACAAACCTGTGAAATGATCTCCATGGAGCTAGGATCATAATTCACAAAGCAGCGTGTGATAAATTTAGCTCAGTGTCTGCAGAAACTAATTAAATGCCGTGGTAACAGTGAGGAGGGTGAGTAAAAAGCCAGCACAAGTTTACAACTGACTGCAGCTTATCTTGCAAATTGAACTGCATCCGAGGAAGCCACCATAAGACCCACAACTTCCATGCACTGAGCAACAAAAGAAAATACAATTTATATCTTACCTTAAAAATTAATTTATTTCATAATGGCGAGAGTCCATAAGCTGTTACGTATGGGATATACATTCCTACCAAGAGGAGGCAAAGTTTCCCAAACCTTAAAAAAACCTATTAACCCCCCACACACACACCTCACTCATTCCTCAATTTTACAAATAGCCAACTGGTGAGCTGTTTAAAAGGAGTAAAAGTCAAATATGAGGAAAAGAAAAAAAGATGTGCTTTAAACAAAAAAAACAACCCCAAATGGGTGGGGCCTCATAGACTATTGCCACCATGAAAGAAAGTACTTTATTTAAGATATAAATTATGTTTTCTTTCATATAGGTGGCGAGAGTCTACAAGCTGTTATGTATGGGATATAATACCCAAGATGTGGAAGTCCACGAATAACAAGAAAGGGAGGGATAAAATAAAAACAGCTTTTTTCACTGAGAAATTACAACCCCAATTGCAAAAAAGTTGTGACAGTTTGGAAAATGCAAAAAAAACAAACAAAATACTCATTTGAAAATTAAACTCACCCTGTACTATATTGAAAACATATTAACACATTATTTGATGTTTTATTTTGTGAATTTAATGTATTTTTTAAAATATACACTCATTTCAAATCTGATGACTGCAAAGTCATTCCAAAAAAGTTGGGACTAATAGCGATGTAACAAGTTGAAATAAGAAGGTAATGTGAAACAGGTGAGGCAATCGTGTAATCATAGTATATAAGGAGCCTCCAAAAAAGGCCTAGTACTTAAAGAGCAAGGATGGGTTGAGGCTCACCAATGTGCCAAAAGATGTGTCAGTGAATAATCCAACACTTTGAAAACAACATTCCCCAAAAACAAATCAGTAGGATTTTGGGAATTTCACCTTCTACAGTGCACAATTTAATTAAAATATTCAATGAATCCGGTCAAATCTCTGTACATTAAAGGGCAAGGCCGTAAACCACTTCTGAATGCTCATGATCTCCAATCCAAAACCGTCATGAGTCTGTAATGGATATCTCCTGACATGAGCTCGGGAATACGTTGGTAAACCTTTGTCAGTCAATACCATTCACCGCTTCATCCACAGATGCAAGTTAAGGCTTTACTATGCAAAGCAGAAGCCATACATCAACACTGTCCAGAAGTGCCACCAACTTCTCTGGGCTCAGTCTTATCTGAGACAGACAGTAGCACAGTGGAATCATGTTTTGTGATCCGACGAGTCAAAGAGGAAAAGGACCATCCAAGCTCTTTTCAGCATCAGGTCTAAAAGCCAGCATCTGTCATGGTATGGGGATGTGTCAGTGCCCATGGCATGGGTAACTTGCACATCTGTGAGGGCAGCATTAATGCAGAAAGTTATGAATACACTTTGGAGCAATATATGATGCCATCCAAATGTCGTCTTTTCCAGGGACCTCCCTGCATTTTCCTGCAGGACAGCGCCAAACCACATTCTGCCCGGATTACAAGCGCATGGTTATGTAAGCGGAGAGTGACAAAAACTCAATATATAGGCACAAATTTAAACAGACAAATGCCTGAAGGACCTTTCTACCAAAAGCTGCTTCTGACAAGGCAAAAACATAAAAATAGTAAAATGTAGAAAAGGTATGCAGAGAAGACCAAGTTGCCGCTTTGCAAATTTGATCAACTGAAGTCTCATTTATGAAAGCCCAAGATGTGGCAACCGATGTAGTAGAATGAGCTGTAATTCTCTGAAGCCTGCCTCCAAATAAGCTTTGTAAATCCCAAGTTTCAACCACTAGGCTAAGTAAATAGCAGAGACCTTCTGGCCTTTCTTAGGACCAGAATAAAATAACAAAAACTAGAAGTCTGTTTAAAAGTTGCAATGCTCTAACAACATTCAAAGAATGCAAGGATTTTTCAGTATTATCTTTTGGATTAGGACACAAGGAGGAAATGATAATTTCCCTATTAATGTTGTGAGAGTTAACAATTTTATGTAAAAAAAAATTAAAGAGTAGTCAGCAAAACAAGCTTTATCCTGATTGAAAAACATTCAAAGAGACTCACAAGAGATAGCAGATAATTCAGAAACTCTTCTAGCAGAAGAGATAGCCAACAAAAACAGCACTTTCCAAGAAAGTAGTTTAATGTCCAATTTATGTATAGGCTCAAAAGGAGGAGCCTGTAAAACAACCTTTAATACTAAGTTAAGACTCAAAGGATGAGAAATAGGCCTAATAACAGGTTATATTCAGATTAAAGCCTGAACAAAACAATGAACACAAGGAAGATTAGCAATTTTCCTATGAAACAATACAGAAAGGGTAAAGATTTGACCTTTCATAGAACTGGCAGATAAACCTTTATCTAAACCATTATGTAGAAATTGAAAAATCCTAGGAATTCTAAAAGAATGCTAGGAATATTTATGGGGAGTACACCACAAAATGTAAGTTTTCCAAACTTTGTGATAAATCTTTCTAGAAACAGGCTTGCGGGCCTAAATCATAGTGTTAATCTGAGAGTCAGAGAATCCTCTATGACTGAACTAAGCGTTCAATTTCCACGCCATTAAAGTTTAGACGTGGATGGATAAAGGTACCTTGAGATAGAAGGTCTGGCTTTAGAGAAGGAGGCCACGGCAGGCAACTGGACTTTCAGACCAAATCCTGTGAGGCCACGCTGGGGCTATTAGGAATACAAATGACTGTTCCATTTTGGAAATCATTCTGGGAAGCAGGGGGAAATATATAAGCAGACTGGTAAGACCAGGGAAGTGCTAGAGTATCCAACACCACTGCCTAAGGATCCCTGGACCTCGCAAGGTACCTGGGAAGTTTGTTATTCAAACGAGAGACCATCAGATCTATTACTTGTAGGCCCCATAGTTGTAAAATCAGATTGAACACATCTTGGTGAAGAGACCACTCTCCTAGATGTAGGGACTGAGGACTGATATAATCTGTCTCCCAGTTGTCTACACCTCGGATGTGAATTGCAGTGATGTGGCAGGAATTTATTTCTGCCCAAGAAAGGATGTGAGATACTTCTATCATGGCTAGGGAATGTTGAGTTCCACCTTAATGATTGACATAAGCTACTACCGTAATATTGTCTGTTTGAAAATGGAGATAAGGCTCCCTTTTCAATAGAGGCGAAGCCTGAATGGCCCTGAAGAGATCACAGAGTTCCAAAATATTGATTGGTAACCTCGCCTCTCAAGGATTACAAACCCCTTGTGTTATCAGAGATCCCCAGACAGCTCCCCAACCTGAAAGACTTGCATCTGTGGTGATCACAGGCCAGGTAGGATGAGCAAAAGAAGCCCCCTGAATAATAGATGGGTGATTTAACCATGAAGTTAGAGATAAGTGATTGTTGGGATCTAAGAATATCTGTTGGGATATCCGTGTATAATCCTTCACCATTGGCGTAGCATACAAAGCTGAAGAGGCCTCATATGAATTTGAGCAAATTCTATTGCATTTGCAGCTGCAATTATGAGGCCTAGTACTTCAATACACAAGAGCCACTGAAGGGAATGAGAGAGACTAAAGTTTCAAACAAGCTGAAAACAATTGTATGTGTCTCTTTTCTGTCAGGCAAAGAGTCATGGAATCTATCTGAAAACCTAAAAAGGTGACCTTTGCTTGACGCATCAACAAACTCTTTGGTAAATTGATCCTCCAAACATGTCTTTGAAGAAACAACAATAGTTGTTTTGTGTGAGATTCTGCTAAATGAAAAGATATCGTCCAGGTAAGGAAGTACTGCAATACCCTGAGCTCTTATTATAGATAAAAGGGCACAGAGAACCTTGGTTAATATTCTTGGAGATCTAGCTAGACCAAATGGAAGAGCAACAAACTGATAATGCTTTTCCAGAAAAGAGAACCTCATAAACTGGTAATGTTCTGGGTGAATTGGGATGTGAAGATAAGCATCCTGTAAATCTGTTGTGGACATTAAGTGACCTTGTTAAACAAAAGGCAGAAAAGTCCTTGTAGTTTCTATTTTAAACATTAGAATTCCTACAAATTTATTTAGAGTTTTTCGATCCAGAATTGGTCTGAAAGAATTTGCCTTCTTTGGTAAAATGAAGAGATTTGAATAAATACCCATCCCTTGTACCTGTAAAGGAACTGGAAAAATTACTCCCATATTTTCCAGATCTGAGACAGATTTGAGAAAAGCCTGAGCTTTCATAGGATGTTTTGGAATATGGGTGAGAAAAAACCCTTCCTATAGGAGGTTGTATTCTGAATCCAATGCGATATCCCTGAAAAATCATGTTTTGAATCCAGGGATTTTGGACAGATTGTAACCAAGATTTCTGAAAAAGGTTTAATCTGCCCCCTCTCAGTAATAATGGGTTGGGTGCTGTACCTTCATGAGGTCTTAGAGACTGGATTTGATTTTTTATTCTGCTTGGATTTATTCCAATTTGAAAAGGGTCTCCAGACTGAGTCAAAGGGTTTAGGTGATGAGTCAGTTTTCTGTTTTCTATTCTGACAAAGGGAACAAAAATGATTGGGAGCTTTAATTTCCCTTTTGACTTTTTGTACTGGGGAAGGAAAACTCAGTTATAGTAGAAATACTAGAATCCAGTTGAGACCCAAACAATTTCTTTCCTTGGAAAGAAAGAGATCATAATCTAGTATTCCAGGATTTAAGCCATAAACCTCTTAAGGATGGCTAAAGTCATATTTTTTATGTTAATTTGCTAGATATCAAATACTGCATTGCAGTATCAAACACTGCTCCATTATGTCAAAAATGTTAGCAAAAAAATAAGATGTGGGGGGCGGAGCTAACCGCAGCACAGCTAGGACGTGTGTGTACTGAGCTCCTGAGATTTACAACAGATAAATCTTATATATGCTTGAAAATTTAACTTTATATCCTAAATTGCAGTAAGGATATGTGAGATTTATTCATATATCTCACTGACAGCCTCTCTATTCATATATTCTAAAAGCAGCACTGAGGATTTTAGCGTAATATCCCTGCTTGAAGGACATATCTATCTCACCCAGCCGGAGGCGACTACTATTTATCCCGTTACAGAAGTGGGGAGTTTAGCCACAGGAACAATTCTAACTGTTGCCTTTACTACGGCTACTTTTGCAGGCTGCTCCACGGATACTCCGAGAACCGGAGACACAGCAGACACCGACAGCCAGAGAACTATTTAACAAGCGTGGACTCTTCATACGCCTGGAAGGGTGAGAGTTCAGGCAGTGGCGCCAAATATCTCCTCTCTCTGGTATCACCAGCTCCCAGATAGCAGCCTGTCGCATCGCTCCGGAGGGACGGGGACCCGCTCCGGAGCGCCTACCCTTGCAGCATTTACTGGAGGAGGAGAACCCGAGTCATCGGGTGAACCACTGAGCTCCCTGAGAGGATTCCGGCTCCTTGTGCCAGACGCTGCAGTCCACCTACTTCTTTTCACACAGCTCCGGAGGGTCGGGGATCCACTCCGGAGCACTTACGCTGAGACCCGGTCATTTCACAAGAAGAGGATCTCTGACCGGACTCACGGTGTATGGGACGCCTGAGCTCCCTTAAGGTTAGTGGGCATTTGTGAAGTAGAGACCGGGAGGAGAATAACCAACCTTCCGTTTGGGTGTAAGAGCCAACATAAAGCCTCAAAGCCCACGAGGTTTTCTACAGGGCCTCCTTGTTACCAGTAGCGATTGAAAGGCGCGAAAACACGCCATTTTGGGCAGAGCTCCGGCGGCAACTATGGTCATTTTTTTGCCCTGAACTCTAGCTCCCAGGTGTTGCCTTACTGGATCACAGTTTTCATTTACCTAACAAGTAAAGGGGAATCATGACAGAGTGCTCCTAATAGTCCAAATAGAGGTATTAGAACAATAACAGAACCTAGAGGACTATTAGCATTAATATAGCTGTAAGCAAGTGATATCCAGGCTGCACCCACGTGGCTATTACAGTGCAATTTTCATAACGGTTTATACCACCTCTTATTTTACATAGCCCTGAACAAGTTGCCCTCTCCCCTGATAGAAACCTGATATAACAGCTGAACTGCTTTCCCACACTAACTGCATCTTTAGTAAATACTACAACTTTGCTTTTCAATTAAGAACCCATCTACAATAACTGAGTAAACTATTACTTTTAGCAACTTCAGCTCCCAACAACTGCAACATAGACTCATATTTGGAAACTGTGAGCACTAGATATTACTATCACAAATTCAGAAAATATAGGCTGCTGCGTCAGTCTTACTGTCCTCAGGCCCATAACCTGAGGTGGAGTGTAATTTAATACTGTGTTCTGATATTGCACTTTTTACTTCCTCAGGGTTCCAGAGTATTATTTTGCTATATGTACATTGATTCTGCCATATTGTGGCTATATTCTCTATACAAATAATTTACACTTCTATCTTAACTGCTGGTGTGCCCTCTCCTCCCCTTTCCTGCCAGACCTGTGCTGGTGGGTCATATCCCTTTCCCCTCCCCCAAAATTGTCATATAGTGACAAGTCCCCCAGGAGAGGACCACATTAGGTTCTTAACAACTGAAAACAGGCTAGCTCTTTATTGGATTGGTATTTACTGTTTATATTTGAGTATACCTCTAATGTAAATCTAAATAGCTGCAGGTTCTACTTCACTATTTTTCTTACAGGTACATACATTCTCACCCTTACTTTTATACAGTGAATATGTGCTAAAGCATTAAATAGAAGGGGGTCTGGGACCCCAATCCAAACACGATAAAGAAAGGTTCCTGGTCTAGTATCCTACATAAATACAAATACTTTTGCTGACACCTGCCATGATGTCCCACTCCAACAGCAAAAAACACATAGACAGGCAGATGCTCCTAAAAGAACTGTAGCCGACCACTTTCATAGCAAATTCACCACTGAGAGGGATCTATCTGATGATGACTCGCGGGACTCTCCTATAAGACAAGAAGATGAAATCACAACACATCCCTCAGGTACTAGAGCCTCAGATAACAACAAAACATCCTCTCTTAGAGAACTTATCAATTCCCTATCAGCCAAAATGGATACCCATCATACCTCTATGAAACTAGAACTCAAGTCATCTGTAGCTGAGCTTAAGAGGGACATAGCAACACTCGGAGAGAGATCAGACATCATAGAGCGTAAACATGAGGATCTTGCTACGGATCATTCAAATCTTCTATCATACACTCAAACGTTAGTCAAACTAATTTCTGACCTGGAAGGTAAATTAGCCGATCTAGAGGATAGATCTTGACGCAATAATGTACGCATCAGAGGAATCCCTGAAAGTGTCGCAGCGAGTGAACTTCCACAATATCTTGTAAACATGTTTATTGCTCTGTTGAACTCCCCTCAAGACTCAGATTACAGAATTGATAGGGCTCATAGAGCCTTGAGAGCACGAAATGCTAACCAGGCACAACCGAGGGATGTAATTGTCCGACTACACTATTACGACTTTAAAGAAAAAAATCTTGAAAGCGGCCTTCCTCAACAAAGAACTGCCTGAGTCATACAAAGAGATTCAGTCTTTCCCTGACCTTTCCACGCACACTCTGGCCAAGAGAAGGTCATTTTTTCCAGTTACTCAGTGTCTACACAAACACTCCATAAAATATAGATGGGGTATAAACTGGATCTCCTTCAGAAATCTTCCACAGCTCATTCTTCTAATTTGGATTCACAGCTGGAGCCCCAAAAGGATCTCACACAAGGCTCTACTTCTCAAGCTCACCCTCTTTCGCTTAGAGCTACTGCCCTGGAGTGGGCTCCAAAACCTAGACGCTCACCCCCACCTTCTAAAAGAAGAACTTTGTCTGACCAGGAACCTTCTTGAAGTGGTGGGCAGGCCCAACTTTAGCTTGTCCTCCAGATCATTGAGAATGTCAAAGTCACTGTTTCTCCCTCTTGATACCTACCAGGATATTGTCTACTATTAATAGTAATCCAATATCACCCGGCTGTAATGTACACACTGGATTTCCAGTACCATGCCTGGTGTTCTGAACTCCAACAAGTTTTCTTAGTTGCTCTGGTTAAATAATACTAACGTTGTTTTATCCCCAAGGTTTACAATGTTGATGATTTACCGTATCTATTATGTTTCTAGGTACCTGGTTTAAAATGATTCAATATATATATATATATATATATATATATATATATATATATATATATATATATATATATATATATATATATATATATTTAATATAATAATGTTAGTTTAAGGAAGGTCCTAGGAGATTTATTTATGGATTGTGAAATGTTAGGTTTGTATGTTCTCTCTCATAGTATCCCACCTGAAGCAGACATGTCAAAGGTAAACTTATACATAATGAAAGCTTATGGAACTTTCTGGGAGATTTATTTATTTATAGATTGTGAAATATTAGGTATGTATATTTTCTCTTACAGTTCCCCACTAGAAGCAGACATGTAAAATGTAAATTTATGTAACTCTAGTATGCTATGATGTATTTGTAGGTGAGGTACCTAATCTGAAGGCTTATGCCCTTGGAAAATTACTTTCCTTTTTTCTTTTAAGTAACATTGGACCTTCTTTAAGAACTTGCCTTAAATAGATAGTTGAAACGTTCTAGAATACACATGTAAATCTTATCTCTCCTACAATATGCCCTAGACCCTTTCCCACGGTTTACAGTAATCTATATGAAACCCACACTAGAGGAGATATGTCTCTCTCAAACAGTTAACTAATTCTCAACCTCATAGAGTTAGGGTCCCACCCCCCCCCCTTCTTTCTTTCTGGCTTTTGCTATTCTTTCCCAGTTTGATATAGA
This sequence comes from Bombina bombina, assembly GCF_027579735.1. NCBI lineage: Eukaryota > Metazoa > Chordata > Amphibia > Anura > Bombinatoridae > Bombina > Bombina bombina. Next base: position 563,009,687 of record NC_069503.1, read on the forward strand.
CTACATATTTTTTGTTCTCCCACTATAAAGCTCAAGTGCCACACCCCGTAGCAAATTACATACTAACTAATTGACTGTGTCAAATATCATTCTTATGGTCTTCCGCCCCCCCCCCTGTTTTTTGCAGTTGACCATAATAGATCATACCACTATTTCTGCTGCTCATACCATACACTCTTAGTATTCTATTACTATTGTTATATAGATATATTATGTGTTATTAAAGCGGTGCTCATCCGCTGACATTTCCCTAATTCCCCCCCTCGCCTCATATTTAGCTCCTTGTATCAGGACCCTTTAAAAACAAAAAGCTAATAATTAAACTGACAAATAACATCTTTAACAACTTGGTTCTCCCTCTCTTCTAGTTTTGAGTAGGGACACTTTTCTGTGATTCTCTAGAACACACATAGCATTAACAGTACAGTAGCTCCTCTACGCAACTAGTTCCTTCCTTATTCCCTTCCACACTTCCCTCCCCTTCAATCCCCCCCCTTTTTTTTTTTTTTCTCTCTCCTCTCCCTCCTGCACTCATGCATCTCCAGGTAATAACACACAATGTACAGGGACTTAACTCCCCTACAAAACGGAGCCTCCTTAGTAAAAACTTGAGGGAGTTTAGGGCAGATGTGGCCTTTTTGCAGGAGACCAATTGGACCAATTCGCGAGAGATACCATACTCGATTAAAAATTTTCCGATTAGGATAGAGGCCTCACACTCTTCTAAAACTAGGGGAGTGGCCATACTAATTAAAGCAGCTATAAGGGTGGAAGTCCTATATAAGGAGTCAGATCTGAACGCTAGGTATGCGATTCTTATATGTAAATTGAATGACTATGTGTATACCTTAGCCAGTCTTTATGCCTTGAATACCAAACAAATCCCTTTCTTGAAAAACTTCTTAAAACTCATTTTCAAAATTAAACAAGGCACATTAATCCTTGGAGGGGACTTTAACCTAGTTTGGGACCCAAAAATGGATAGGAAGGGTTTAAAACCACTCAGGTCGGACAGGCCGATATCCTCTTTAGCAACGGCGTTTAGGTCATTAATGACTCAGTATAATTTATATGACACTTGGCGCTCCAACCATACCATTGATCAGGATTTTACGTATTAATCCAAACCGCGCACGTTTTCAAGGATTGACTATATCTTTGTAGAAGCTACCTCTCTAGACGAGATTACTAGCGTTAAGATAGGAACAATATCATGGTCTGATCATGACCCAGTAGTTGCCACATTCTCAAACCCTTTGAGAGCCCCCAGAGGAAAATGGAAGTATCCAAATTGGTTAGTTGCAAATCCCATGATGTGTGGTGAGGTGGAGAGCAAGTTGAGGGAGTTTCTTAAGATCAATGATAACGGACAGACTAAGGCTCAAATAGTTTGGGCCTCCCTGAATGCATATATCAGAGGCTTTTTGATCAAAAAAGCTGCTCACCACAAAAAAGATACAGGTAGGACATTGGCAGAGCTTACCTGCATATATAGAAAACAATTAGAAGAACAGAAAATAAACCACACCCTGATAGGGGCTAAATCATTAGAAATCATAAAAACAGAACTACTTACCTTAGAACTAAGTAAAGTACAAAAAACCCTTAGTCAGTTTAAACAAAAATTCTATTATTATAGTAACAAAGCCAATTCCCTATTAGCAGCCAAGCTCAGAGGTAGACAGGCCCAGAGAATTATTCCCTCGATTAACTACAAAAACAAATTAGCAATAGCTCCAAAGAACATAGGGGAGGTATTTAAATCATACTATATGAGCCTGTACAACATTCAGGAAGAGTCAGCTCCATGTGCTCTATCTATCTCAGAGATCCAGAGCTTTCTGTCGAGCTTGGGGTTACCGAGAATAGATAATAAAGCCTCTGATATTCTAAGTGCAACCATCTCAGTTGAGGAAGTGATGCAAGTAGTGAGGCAATTGAAAAATGACAAGGCTCCGGGGCCGGATGGCTTCACGGGGGAAAATTTTTAAGACGTTTGGCGAGCTTCTCTATCCTATCCTGACTAGGACATTTAATGAGTTCATGACCACAGGGACATGTCTCGAGGAATTCTTAGCGGCTGAAATAATAACTATTTTAAAGCCCGATAAAGATCCTCAATTGTGTCAAAGTTACAGACCCATCTCTTTGATCAATATAGATACTAAACTCTATTCTAAAATTCTTGCTAACAGGCTTTCTAGAATAATAGACATGATCGTTCACACAGACCAAGTAGGTTTTATACCTAACAGAGAAGGCCCAGATAATACGCGTAGAATTATATCTACTCTGTTTGAAGCTAAAGCTCGGGGGGTTCCTTTCCTGGCCCTGTCTTTGGATGCTGAAAAGGCGTTTGACAGGGTCAGGTGGGAATACCTATGGGAAGTACTTAGGATATTTGGGCTTCCATCTATCTTCATAAAAGCAACTCGTGTCTTATACTCTAATCCTCATGCCATAGTCAGTGGACCGGGCTTTAAATCAGAGCCATTTTGCATACTAAACGGGACTAGACAGGGGTGCCCCCTATCCCCTCTCTTATTCACCCTCTCCATGGAGCCTCTGGCCCAGGCTATAAGAATAAACAAAGACATTATCGGAATACAGCTAGGTGAGTCCTGTCATAAAATAGCTCTTTTCGCCGATGATGTCACGCTCTTACTCACCTTGCCCACTATTTCAGTACCGTCAGTATTCAAAACTATTGAGAAATTTTCACAATGCAGTTTCTATAAATTAAATTTTGCTAAAACCGAGGCCTTACATATTTGTATCCCTGCCCCAGAACTATCTAACCTAAAAAAGAAATATACCTTTCATTGGTCTCCCACATTTATCAAACATTTAGGTATTTACTTAAGCCCCAGCCTGGAAGAGGTTATTACCAGAAATTTTTCAGAACGTCTGCCGGAATTTAAGAAGTTACTAATGAGTTGGGAATTCAGAGAATTCTCATGGACTGGTAGGATAGCGGCTGTCAAAATGTCCCTGCTCCCTAAATTGACATACTTATTTAGATGCATCCCTTTGTCTGTTTCCAGACCCCTTTTGAATAAGTACCAAAGTATCATCAACTCATATATTTGGATGGGTAAAAGGCCTAGAATAGCATCCTCAATCATCCAACAACCAATACAAAGAGGTGGCTTAGCATCTCCGAGTGTCCTTTTATATCATGACGCTGCCAGGCTCTCGCATATTCTAGGCTGGAGCATCAAAGCAAATTCATATAGATGGCAGGATATTGAACAATCTTTACTACCCAAGGGAATCCTACTTTCAGATTTACCTTGGATCCCAACGCATGTGAGACAAACTTTGAAAATAACTCACCCTTTGCTACTTGATGCTTTAAAACTCTGGGATCAAAAAAAGAATATAGTAGCCATTTCCCCCCACCCCTCACCCGCCTATAGTATTCGGAGTGTCTTGATCACTCTTTCCCAGACCCATATTAGAACCTGGGGAGGGACAGCAGAACTCCCAATTGAGGGTCTTCTTAGTAAGGGTTCTCCAATCTCCTTCGAGGAGGCTAAACAAAAGTTTTCTCTTCCTGATTCTCTACACTTTGAATTCCTCAGACTAATCAGTTACTTAAGATCTTGGGGCCTAACTGGACGGGCGGTGAGAGAAATTACTAAATGGGAGCAGAGGTGGAATACCCACAAAGCACTTAAGGGAACTCTATCATTAAACTACAATCTTCTGTTATCTCCGACAGAACCAGCCAAGCTAAATCAGTTTAGAGCATGGGAAAGAGATTTTGGAGTAGATATTGAGACAGATATATGGCTTAGAGAGATAAGTAGAACCAAAAAATACTTGCATTGCGCAACCTTATCGGAGCTATACTATAAAATCATCTCTAGATGGCATCTTGTACCGGTAACACTAAACAAATACTATAGGTCGGCCTCACCCCTCTGCTGGAGAAATTGTGGTAATCTGGGTACACATATCCACATCTGGTGGGAATGCCCAAAAATCTCAGGTTTATGGAGAAATATGTCGCAGTTACTTAGTAATATGGGTTTGCCTATTCCCTTACACCCGGCCATGGGTCTCCTGCATCAGGGTGGTTTGACTTTCTCTGACTCCGACAGGGAGTGGGGAACATATATTTAAACTTGATAGATGGAAAAAAAGTAATAACTGGCTTCTGCATTACTTAGAAACAGTTTCAGAAACTGAATAAGGCACAGGAAAAAAGGAAATCTGCTTAAGAGCTGCCTTAATTGTTTTTTTACCAATCCTCTTGATGCTTGAATGTAGAAGGACTTTCCTCTTCCTCTAAAAGCAATTAAAACATCCTGCAATAAAGCATGTATATGTTCACGCCTGAAATTAAAGGACACATCCTCTGCCACAGCAGCAGGGTCCTGAGGCTATCCTCAGAATAAGAGTCCTTAGAGTAAGAGACACCCTTATCAATGGGTAACTTAGAGGGACCGTTCCTAAAGGAAGTCCCTGATGAGCTACAGGTCAAAAAATGACGACTTGCAAATGTCTCTGCTTAACAGCTAAAACCTCACTAATATAAGGGTGAATATAATCCTTAAGTTTTTGGGAATGTTCAGATGAAATCTCATGGGAGCAACTTTTTATTTTTTTTTAAATATGTTTTTATTGAGGTTGTGAAATAAGTACAGCAGTCAATTTACAACACAGAGTTACAAACATACAAAACTTGTCAAACAGAAAAAACGCATATTGCCTAAGAAAGCAAATAAAAAAGTGAACCTCATATTTTCTATTAAGAAATATCCCCTTAAGATATAGTAAGATGTAAAACGGAGTATTAGTTTCCCCTAAAAACGAGAGGGGGCCACTTATGGACCTCCCAAACTAGGTTGATGAAAGAATGAGGGGCTTTGGGGAGAGAATAAGATAAGAAATCGGGCCACTCTTGGACCCAAGATATTTTAGAGAATGATGTAAAACAAATTGTGTTAGGGACAATAATAGTGTGGTATAAAGGTCTAGTATAATACAGCATTAATAAGTATTGCCTCAAAATAAATACTGGGAGACCAGAGGGTATATATGGAATGCTGGTTAAGCTTACTCCATGTCTTCCTGGAAAGTTACTGCCGCAGTCTGAGTGCTGCTCTAGAATGGATACAGCTGAGAGGGTATTGGTACACTTTTAGAGTTAGAAGTAGAAATTTACTCCCCTCTAGTGGAGAAGCCTGGTATCTGTATATAGTCGTATAACCTATTTTTAATGCAACTTGCAGAAACAATGAACATACATAGGTATAAGCGCTAGAATTCTATCACAATTTCACACAGGACTGCAATATAACCCCAGGGTAAAATCTAAAACATATAGCAACCATAATATATATTTGTGTACATGTAGAAGACAAGGAAAAAGCAAACAAAAACTAAGATATGTAATCATCTAACCGGAATAATTAATGTCTGCCTCAAAGTGTACACTGACACACTAAAGAGTAAAAATGTTAAAACACTATGCAGGTTAGGCGTATATGCACACTCCAAACATTGTCAGGGGTAATGATAAGAGAAACTTCACACATGCAATTGGCGGTATGATTCACTGCAATAGAATACAATTAATCCTAAGACCCCAGCCAAGAGACCTCAACCCACAAATCTGACATATAAAAGGAAACTGAAGGTTTCAGACCCCTTGGTCGTCATAATTAGTTCCAAACAATATATGAATGTGTCTCTAAAAGGTAAAGAGGAGTTCTGTTAGAAACAGTTGATGCCAGCTCTGCGAAGTGTGGATTGTTATATTATCCTGCTTCAGCGCTCCAGACTCATCAACCCACTCCAGTTGCCGACAAGCTGTCTGAGTCTAATAGAGGGACCAACCATGTCCTGGTTTGTAGGTGCCTTAAGGTATCACATGGAGCTGCACAGACAGCGTGCGAAAGCCAGTCATCCCCTCTACTCGCAGGCTGGGGATAGTAAGGACCTGCAAGACTTAATTGCTACTTCTCAAGCGTGCCTCTCTCAGCTATATGAGAGGATTTAGTCTATGATCCTGTGTAGGGCCGTGGTAAATCTGCCATGTCTAGAACTCCGACAGCCCCCAGCAGCGGCTCAGCACCAGATAACACATAGCATTCAGTGTAGGGATGGCTGGCCGGGTCTTCACATTCTCTCTCCCTCTGAATTGGTTGTTGTTGTGCACTCGGTGAGTTCCAGGAGCTGTGCGCTACCTTTTTGGGCTCCACACACTGTTCAGCCACAGCCTCTGATTCCCATTCACCATCGTAGGAGTCACATGGAGGAGGGCAGCCTGCAAAACACTGCGCAATCAAATTTCTCAGGCCAGCAAAGTGTTCATTAAGCATCTCATAGATAGTGTCCTCTGATGCTCGCATATCAGTATCCATTTCTAAATTATGATGTGTAGTAAATAGTACTACTCGTAACCTCAGTGTCCCGGGGGGGGGGGAATATGCGAAAGCCTCGGCTCCAGAAACTGCCAGACACTTTATGAATGCGGCAGCCTTGAGGCCTAGCTGCAGAACTTAGACAGAGCGGTCAATCCAGAGAGTTTCCCCCAGGATTGTCAATTTCTTGAATCTTGTAGCAATCCTCTGGCCCCCATCTACGTTATGAGAATTTTTGTAAAGCAAAACAATAAAATATTGCATACATTTCTGTAGTAGAACCAGGAGCTCCCACAAGACACGTCTTGCCTCTACAGCTGTAGGCTCCGCCCCCCATGGGAGCAACTTTGATAGGAAAAGGTCCCTTACAAATTCTAAAGGGCTGTAAAACCCTATTTATGGTTAGCAATAGACTAAGCATGAGCAGGAGGAGCTGAGCAGGAGGACACATCTGGGAATCCTTTCAAAGAAAACACTAACTGGATGGGGTTAAAATATCAGAGGGTATTCCTTCTAGATGATCAGCTGATGGGCCAAAGGCCTGAGCTCATCAAGGAGGCAAAAGAAAGTGACTGAGGTTCATGGGAATTAGGGGAATTTAAAATGTTGGTGTGTTTGGGTTACTTTTACCTCCTCCTAGTGGTCAAGAGGGAAATATTTCCACACATGATGACTACTGGACTCCCACTATCTAATGAAAGAAAATCAGCAAAAATGCTTTGAGTTGTAGGGGAGGAGGCTGGGAGCATTTGTCCAGCACAGCAGCACACACAAAGAATTCCATGTCAATAAACAGACAATAGTGAAGCAGCCCCCAACCCCATCACTCTGCCCATAGAATAAGATGTGCTGTGCACAGTGTCTCACTCACAGCCCAGTAGCAGGCTGACAGCACTGCAATCAGGAGGGAGAAGGGAGAGGGGGCCAGCATTGGAAAAAGAGCAGACGCAGTATTGTTTTGAGAAGCTGTGTGGGTTAGAACATCCAGCAGTGTCTAAAAGAAACTTGTGAGTTGGGCCACTCTGCCCCAAGCAATTACCTATTCTGACTGGAGGACACAAAATAGTGCTAACTGCTCTGATTTTGCCCATAGATAGAGGCTCAGGGGCAAGGTGGTAATCTTTCACCCTTGTTATATGTACTGGAAGCTTGGTCTATTTTCATTCAGTAATAAAAAATAGGATATTTCTTTGTAATTGGATGGGGTTAAAATATCAGAGGGTCTTTCTCTGATTCTGAGGATAGCCTCAGGACCCTACTGCTGTGGCAGAATGGATTTTTTTTAATTTGTAATTGTAACTTTGAAGCAGAAAAACATTAAAAAAAAATCCACTCTGATCCACTTGTTTCTTTATGAGGTTGTAATAAACGCTTAAATGAGTATGTTTAATGATAATAACAATATAAATAATAATATTATTGGAAAACAACCATTGAACATCAATTAATAAAAAATTGAAATTTTTTTGTGTTTTTGAGTGAAAACAGCAATATACTGTTTTAAACAGATCAATCCCCTTTATGGGGTAGGATACAGCAAGAAAAAACTGTTTTGATGAGAGTCAAATAACTCTAAACGACTGTCAAGAAGTGTTTTTTCTTGCTGTATACTACCCCATAAAGGGGATTGCTGTGTTTAAAACAGTACTTTGAAGCAAAAAAACAGTGAAATATTGAATATAATATATGCATATATCTTACCCATAGTTCACTGGTGCATTTGTAACAAATATATACAGAGTATTTCTGGGGGTAAGCAAGCAGGGATACTTGCCTAGATCTGCTAATTTTCTATTCAATAATTCTACATCTCTTACTTTTAAGTAAAAGAGGATTTTAATATAATGATATCATGGTTTTATCCACATCATAATATATACCACCGATAGATAGATAGATAGATAGATAGATAGATAGATAGATAGATAGATAGATAGATAGATAGATATAGCTTCTTTTGCAAGAAAAAAAAAAAAAGGACTGGTACTCACTGATTATTGATTGATATATTTTCCTCAGTAACTTTTTATTTACAATACGTGCTACAGTATATTTTGCACCCTTTTGTGAAAAGTAGAGTATTTACATGATGATTACAAATATTAGCTGTTATGAGATGCCAGAGGTGGTGGTACTCCGCAAATTTTTTTTATTCTTACCTGATAAATTATTTTCTTTCACTGTGGTGAGAGTCCTCGGTCCACTATTCATGGTATGATAATTCCCACCACTAGGAGGAGGTAATGAATTCCAAACCTTCAAGAGAACTTACGTATAGCCGGCAGGAGAATAAACAGCAAGGTAGAAAGTAGGGATGGGCAAATGTGTTAATATTTAAATTTGAATGTTAGAACTAATTTTTTTGTAGAAATTGGATTTACATAATTGAATGTTGATATGAACGAGTATTCTTAGAAATTCTATAATCTAATGTTATTTACAGATTTCAAATGTCATTTTCGATTTAACGAATAATATTCAGAAGTTCATGTGGTAGGGCATTTAGTAAATTGATACAAAACAGATACAAATATATAAATTCAAATGTTTCTATTTCGAAAATTGGATAATTCTAATATTACATTTAAAGAAAGCATTAAAAATACTATTACAAATATATAAAATTTGAATTTTTCTAATATAATTATTGCATAATTCGAAATCGAATTATTAGAAAAATGTAATCGAATATAACATTTAAAGAAAGCATTAGAAATACTTTTATACATTAAACAAATGTTAGTATGTTGTACAAACATTCGAAACGAATGAATGAACGTGTTAAAATTAATTTCATTTTTCGAATGTTGCGAAACATTCACCCATCCCTAGTAGAAAAGACAAAGCAGGGAACAGAGAGGTGCAAAATGGTACTGTCCTCAAAATTACAAGTCTCACAGTAATGAAGGGGTTAAACAAGAGAATGGTTAGAAACAATAGTTCAGCAACGAGCAAGCTGTTCAATGTTTCACAGTAGCAAAAGGGTTAATCAGGAGAGTGGTCAGTGAAAAAGCAGACTTCAGCAACAAGTAAGCAATCCAATGTATCACAGCAGTTAAAAAGGTAAACAGGAGAGTAGTCAGTGACAAGCAGAGTTCAGTAATGAATAAGCAATCCAATGTATCACAGCAGTTCAAGAAAATAGCAACCAGGAAAGCACAAGGCAAACCTAAACTTGGGCAAATTAAGAATGAAAAGGAGGTACTTACATAGGCACAGGTTTGCACCAAGGAGCACACAGGTGAATGAGAGCGGCATCAGCGGCAGACCCGGCATGCGGCGATGACATCATAGCCGCATGCTCACAACAACCGCATCGACCATGGCAACGGAGCAGTGACACGGAGCGGCGTGACACAAACATATTATAATGAATTAGCATTAACATCTGGTAAAGGGTTAACCCCTAGTTATGATGTACAATATTCTAATGTACCTGTTGATAGCTGTGGGCTATGTGAGTGCTAAAAATATATACTTACCTGTCCAGCACCCAGATCACTGCTTACCATCTGTTTACAATCTTACCATCCACCTGCAGAAAGTACTGAGCCCAGTGGGTAGCCCATACAGTGATGATCACATTACAGCAGAGGATATAGAGTGATAAATTCAAAAATAGAAGGAAAGAAGGAGTTCCGGTCTTTTTAGGTTTTCATCAAACTTCCAGATTTATTCGAATAAAACTTTGTACAACAACACTTCTGTTTACTGTCACAGAGGCTGCAGCACGGGTTGGTGGTCACTAATGCTGACGCGTTTCGGCTTCTCCCGCCGTAGTCATAGCATAGTGAGTGATCATCAACCTGTGTTTAAAAAGGAAGGTGTGCCTTCCTATTGGTCAAAACAAACACTCCCTGTGTGCAGCATTCTCAATTATATAAGCAAATTGCGCTCTATATGTGGTGGTTACATGTATCAATTAAACATACAAATAGGTGATACAAATAGTAAACACTTTATACAAACTAAATGGAGGCATTAACAATTCATGCAATAAGGTTAGAATTATAGTTGTAATGGAACAGAAAAAGAAAAAGAAATAGTAAAATAGATGAATAAATAAATGAAAATAAAACGAATAAAAAATACAACAACACAAATAACGACATTTGGCTTTTGTATTTTATATATAGTACAATGTTGTTATCAGCTACTGTGTGATAGGTTAATCTGTTTTAACTGATTGTTATCTGTCTAGCAGTGGGCTAGTGATTGAATCTTAGATCTTATAGCCCCTAACTTAACTATGGCACCAGTGGTACTTTTAACACTTGTAAGGTCTTGTCTAAGTGATAAATGTGTAAATTTTGTGTAAAAAATATTTGAAAAAAGAAATTGATTTAAAATGTGAAAAAATGAAATAAATAAAAATTTGTTATAAAAAATCAATGTGAATAGCATTTAGTATTTATTCCCATGTTATTAGTGACTATTGATTTTCCATATGTCATCATATAGATGGACTTTTTTTAAAAGTCAAAATATGTGTTCTGCGGCCAATGTAGTCTACCAGGGAATTTTTCATTTTTTAAAATTATTTATTTGTTATAGCAATTTATATTTGTTATTACTTTTTGTTTTTATTTGATATTATTTCATTTAATGAAACTGAAGGTTATTTCATTTCCAGAAGTTAATTAGATCAAACTCGCTATTCAGACCAGAGGTCCACCTGGTGGCCAGCTTTAGTATCCAGTATACCTCTTCCCTTGCCAACAACGATGCCCTATCCCCTCCCCTAATTGGGGGTGAGACATATTTGACTATCGTCCATTTTAGTGAACTTGGATTCTTGTTGTGTGTTTGACTGAAATGTGTGATTAGTGGTGTGGTTAGTGTGCCCATTTTTATGTTACTGACATGCTCGCTGATTCTTACTCTTATCTCTCTTGTAGTCATACCTACATATTGTAGGTTGCACTCTGAGCATGTCAATACATAAATCACATAACTGGCTCTACAATTGTAGCACCTGTCATGCAAGAAATGTTCACCTGTTATTGTGCTAACAAATTCATTGCCTGGTGATAAGTGCTTACAGGCAATGCAATCATGGTAGTGACATTTGAAAACCCCCTTTGTAGTGAGCCATGAACTGTCATTTCTGTTATTTACATTTCGAAGTAATGTTGGGGCTACTCTGTTACCAATGGTGGTTCCCCTTTTGAATGCAAAGCAACAACCTTTTCTTATTGTTTCAGCTAAACCCTCGTCCGCCATAAGCAGTGGAAAATGTTTGGAGATGATGTTGCAGATATCCCCAAATTGGTCACTGTATGTTGTTAGAAATGTGTTTTTTTGTATCTGTCCCTTTCTGGTAGATCTATTCTCTTGTTGTAGAAGGGGGTCCCTGTCTCTTTGGCTCACTTTTTTGTTTATAGCATTAACCATAGGTTTGGAATACCCTCTAGAGACTAGTCTGTCTGTGAGTTCCCTGGCTTGAATCTCATATGTTGATTTTGTTGAGCAATTTCTTAGGGTCCTCACAAACTGTCCCTTCGCTATTGCTTTAAATACCCTATTTGGGTGATTGCTCTTGGCATGTAGAATAGCGTTCTTTGCCGACGGTTTTCGAAAGACAATTGTTGTAATTCATTTGTTGAAGAGCTGAATAACAACAACCTAGGTCTAGGTTTCACCTTTGAATACAATAGGCAAACTATTAACTATTTGGATGTAACCCTAGGGGGTGAAACAGGAGTAATGGGAGGTAGAATTACAACAAGTGTCTTTCGAAAACCGTCGGCAAAGAACACTATTCTACATGCCAAGAGCAATCACCCAAATAGGGTATTTAAAGCAATAGCGAAGGGACAGTTTGTGAGGACCCTAAGAAATTGCTCAACAAAATCAACATATGAGATTCAAGCCAGGGAACTCACAGACAGATAAGTCTCTAGAGGGTATTCCAAACCTATGGTTAATGCTATAAACAAAAAAGTGAGCCAAAGAGACAGGGACCCCCTTCTACAACAAGAGAATAGATCTACCAGAAAGGGACAGATACAAAAAAAACACATTTCTAACAACATACAGTGACCAATTTGGGGATATCTGCAACATCATCTCCAAACATTTTCCACTGCTTATGGCGGACGAGGGTTTAGCTGAAACAATAAGAAAAGGTTATCGCTTTGCATTCAAAAGGGGAACCACCATTGGTAACAGAGTAGCCCCAACATTACTTCGTAATGTAAATAACAGAAATGACAGTTCATGGCTCACTACAAAGGGGGTTTTCAAATGTCACTACCATGATTGAATGCAATCATGGTAGTGACATTTGAAAACCCCCTTTGTAGTGAGCCATGAACTGTCATTTCTGTTATTTACATTACGAAGTAATGTTGGGGCTACTCTGTTACCAATGGTGGTTCCCCTTTTGAATGCAAAGCGACAACCTTTTCTTATTGTTTCAGCTAAACCCTCATCCGCCATAAGCAGTGGAAAATGTTTGGAGATGATGTTGCAGATATCCCCAAATTGGTCACTGTATGTTGTTAGAAATGTGGGGGTTTTTGTATCTGTCCCTTTCTGGTAAGCACTTATCACCAGGCAATGAATTTGTTAGCACAATAACAGGTGAACATTTCTTGCATGACAGGTGCTACAATTGTAGAGCCAGTTATGTGATTTATGTAATTGACATGCTCAGAGTGCAACCTACAATATGTAGGTATGACTACAAGAGAGATAAGAGCAAGAATCAGGGAGCATGTCAGTAACATAAAAATGGGCACACTAACCACACCACTAATCACACATTTCAGTCAAACACACAACAAGAATCCAAGTTCACTAAAATGGACGATAGTCAAATATGTCTCACCCCCAATTAGGGGAGGGGATAGGGCATCGTTGTTGGCAAGGGAAGAGGTATACTGGATACTAAAGCTGGCCACCAGGTGGACCTCTGGTCTGAATAGCGAGTTTGATCTAATTAACTTCTGGAAATGAAATAACCTTCAGTTTCATTAAATGAAATAATATCAAATAAAAACAAAAAGTAATAACAAATATAAATTGCTATAACAAATAAATAATTTAAAAAAATGAAAAATTCCCTGGTAGACTACATTGGCCGCAGAACACATATTTTGACTTTTAAAAAAAGTCCATCTATATGATGACATATGGAAAATCAATAGTCACTAATAACATGGGAATAAATACTAAATGCTATTCACATTGATTTTTTATAACAAATTTTTATTTATTTCATTTTTTCACATTTGAAATCAATTTCTTTTTTCAAATATTTTTCACACAAAATTTACACATTTATCACTTAGACAAGGCCTTACAAGTGTTAAAAGTACCACTGGTGCCATAGTTAAGTTAGGGGCTATAAGATCTAAGATTCAATCACTAGCCCACTGCTAGACAGATAACAATCAGTTAAAACAGATTAACCTATCACACAGTAGCTGATAGCAACATTGTACTATATATAAAATACAAAAGCCAAATGTCGTTATTTGTGTTGTTGTATTTTTTATTCGTTTTATTTTCATTTATTTATTCATCTATTTTACTATTTATTTTTCTTTTTTTGTTCCATTACAACTATAATTCTAACCTTATTGCATGAATTGTTAATGCCTAAATTTAGTTTGTATAAAGTGTTTACTATTTGTATCACCTATTTATATGTTTAATTGATACATGTAACCACCACATATAGAGCGCAATTTGCTTATATAATTGAGAAGGCTGCACACAGGGAGTGTTTGTTTTGACCAATAGGAAGGCACACCTTCCTTTTTAAACACAGGTTGATGATCACTCACTATGCTATGACTACGGCGGGAGAAGCCGAAACGCATCAGCAGTAGTGACCACCAACCCGTGCTGCAGCCTCTGTGACAGTAAACAGAAGTGTTGTTGTACAAAGTTTTATTCGAATAAATCTGGAAGTTTGATGAAAACCTAAAAAGACCGGAACTCCTTCTTTCCTTCTATTTTTGAATTTGCCTTAAACCAGATAGGAGCTCCGGTGACAATATCCTTACCTGCACCAAACCGGAATACCGGAATATCGCAGAAGAGCCTAGGAGCAGCGAGCAGTGACAGGAGCGCAACGTCATACGCCCGGCTGAGCTCAGACGCACGCACACGGACACGACCGCAGACAGCGGGTAGCTTGAGGAGGGGAGAGAGCGGCAGAGCCGGATAGCTGCAGGAAGCAGACAGGCTTCATCTCCCCCAGGACCGAGCACCAGTGACCAGCAGAAAGTGAGTCCCATATTTACACTTAACTTGCAATGTGTTAGCGTGATTTGAGTGAACACAACTCAACCTAGATACAGAGGGGTGCCTAGCAGCCACTTTTACGGAAGGGAGTACTAACTTTGTTCAAATGATATAGAGTGATAGTATAACCATGACCCACAGGGGGAGACTAAGGGACCAATCCCTACGACACCAACTTCTATACTGGGAGTCAAAGTGTCACTGCCCCATACCCCAATTTCCTCTCTGACTCTCAGAAGCAGTTCTGTGAGAGGAATAAATGGGCCTCACATTCTGATGATAAATCGGCCCCTAAGGGGCCTATTTATTAATGTGTGAGCGGACATGATCTGATATTACGGATCATATCCGCCGCACATCGATAAATGCCGACAGCACCACTATTTATCATTGCACCAGCAGTTCTTGTGCAGGCGGACAGGTTATGGAGCAGCTGTCTTTAGACCACTGCTTCATAACTTGTGTTTCTGGCGAGCCTGAAGGCTCACCAGAAACACGGGGCTTCAAGCTCCGTACGGAGCTTGATAAATATGCCCCTAAATCTTTACCTCCCAGGAGGTGGGTGAAGAATGAGGTGGTCTTTGAATTCTTGGGAGGTAAAGATTTAGGGGCCAATTTATCATCGGTCTGTCCGACATGATCATGCTGTCGGCATTTATCATTGCACAAGCAGTTCTTGTGAACTGCTTGTGCAATGCAGCCCCCTGCAGATTTGAGCAGGGGGTGTCAATCAGCCTGATCGTATAGGATTGGGCAGATTGCAGACCACAGCCTCAGAGGCAGTGGGCCAGTAATGAAGCAGTGGTCTTAAGACCGCTCCTTCATAACTGCTGTTTCAAGAGAGCCTGAAGGCTCGCGCGTAAACAGGGGCATCAGGGGCCATTCGGCCCTTGATAAATTGTCCCTTTAGACCGAGTTGCCAGTAAGGTGGCAGGGAGTGCTCTTGGAGGTTTGGGAGTCTTTACCTCCTCTTAGCGGTGGGAATTATCATCCCATGCGTCATGGACCGTGGACTCTCACCATGTTATGAAAGAAAAAGCCATATATACATATAGACATACATATTTGTGCATATATGGGAATATTCAACAGACACAGCATATGAGAGAAGAAAGAGGTGAAACCACACAAGGTACATTTATCAATGCTTACCTATTTTTAAACAAATACATGTTACAAGGATTAAGAGAGAGGCTGTAAAGGATTAGATGCATATATTGGACTACACCAGCATTACACAGGCATTATTAGTAATTATTAAAAAAAATATCCTGTAGCATATCAGTCTGACCCTGCCCAACATTCACATGAATTCTTGTATTTACAACCATAGGACATGGTTCACTTTGAATGGGATTGGTTGTCACTAATTGATTGGGGGTGGGGTTTATTGGTATTTAAAACACCTAATTCTCATAGTGTAAGTTGTCTGAGGAAGGGGAAGGGTGTTCCCCGAAACTTCACTAATAAATACACAGATGAAGAGTGAGTGCTGGGTACATTGTGTATGTATGTATATATATATATATATATATATATATATATATATATATATATACATACACACACACACACATACGTACATACATATACATACATATACACATACATCTTTAGACATGTATATGTATGATTCTCAATGTTAAAGCCATTTGCCTGCATTTTTTTTCTAACACCTAAGACCTCATATCTTTAAGCCCTTATGACTTTTGTGTGCAATATTTTTTTAAATATTTTTTATTAGATAGTGTTATTATGATTGTAAGTGTACTTTGTAATGTATTTTTTATGTGTTTTGTGAGACTTTTTAGTTTCTCAAAACAGTTAACCAGAGCTGTAAAGTCACGGTAATCATTCTAATGTAAATCGCGATTGCATCAAGCAATCGTCTTTACTTTCAACACGTATTACCAGCGGTAAGCCCGACGAGAGCAAACACCTGCAATAGACCCCTTATCACTTGTGCACAAATAAATATATATATGTGTGTGTGTGTCTATATATGTACATATGTATTTATATGTGAATGTGTATTTACAGACATATATGCACATACAAACACAAATATATATATATATATATATATACACACACACACACACCAAAAGCTAGAAAAACTTCCATGCTTGTCCACAAGGCCAATGTCACTCAGGGTACAGTCTCTTTTAGCACATTATGCCTTTCACAGAGAAAAAAATATCATGTAGCATATCAGTCTGACCCTGCCCAACGACAGTCCAGCACCAAAATACTAGGCAATTCTTCTCTGAACAAGAGAAAACAACTAACCCCAGACGTACGTTTCGGCCTCCCTTGGGCCTCATCAGTGAGGTGTAGTTGCATCTCTCTAGGGCCGGCATATGTGCAAGGAGTCCCCGTCTGGTTTCTCCTTTTTACTCTTAGGGAGACCCAAGAGTAATTTGCATAAAAACAGGGAGCATTAATTAGCACACCACTTGAAATCTAGCCCTAAATTATAGGGATTGCTATTTTAATTTTCATGTAAAAGCCAACTACACAAAAATAATCTCTGATTGTGAAAATGCTGTTACCTTTTTCTTCATTAAACAGTTTGTTTTTCAGTTTGGTATTAGAAAGTGTATTAGCAAAGAACATACCCCTAAACATGTCTGGACCTGCATAAAAATGCTAATTTATCAGTTGATTACCTTTGGCTTTTCAGCTTGACAAAAGATTCTTATCTTAAGCGGTTTATTGACATAAAACACTTTCAACTCCTAACTACTGCACAACAAATGTTTTGAGCAATACAAATGATGGCATATTTATTCAGCTGTCTGTATTAAAGGGACATTAAACAGCTCTCCTTAGGTAAAAAAAAACAAATATGTGATTGTGTAAAAAACGGCAAATAACTTATAAAATAAGAAAATAACTGAAATTCTCAGTGTAGCCCTTGTCCCCAGTGTTTTTAGAGCAGAGGATTTTCAAAACCTAAGTTTTTATTCTGTCGGTTCTGGGCATGAACAAATCTGTTATCTAGTCTATTCACTAGCCTAGAGGTTTATGAAACCAAACTAAGATAAAACTTCCTGCAAAGGCTTCCTCCTCCAGGGCAAATAAAAGGTGAAATCAATTTAGATAGACGAATAACAAATATTGCAATGATTTCTATTAAAAGGGACAGTCTACACAAACATTGTTATTGTTAAAAACCATTCCCCAGCTTTGGACAACCAACATTGATATATTAACCCCTTAGTGACCAGAGCACTTTTCCATTTGTTGACCGTTTGGGACCAAGGCTATTTTTACATTTCTGCGGTGTTTGTGTTTAGCTGTAATTTTCCTCTTACTCATTTACTGTACCCACACATATTATATACCGTTTTTCTCGCCATTAAATGGACTTTCTAAAGATACCATTATTTTCATCATATCTTATAATTACTATTAAAATTTTTTTTATAAAATATGAGGAAAAAATGGAAAAAACATTTTTTTTCAAACTTTGACCCCCAAAATCTGTTGCACATCTACAACCACCCAAAAACACCCATGCTAAATAGTTTCTAAATTTTGTCCTGAGTTTAGAAATACCCAATGTTTACATGTTCTTTGCTTTTTTTGCAAGTTATAGGGCACTAAATAAAAGTAGCACTTTGCTATTTCCAAACCACTTTTTTTCAAAATTAGCGCTAGTTACATTGGGACACTGATATCTGTCAGGAATCCCTGAATATCCTTTAACATGTATATATATATATATTTAGAAGACATCCCAAAGTATTGATCTAGGCCCATTTTGGTATATTTCATGCCACCATTTCACCGCCAAATGCGATCAAATAAAAAAAAATGTTCACTTTTTCACAATTTTTTTCACAAACTTTAGGTTTCTCACTGAAATTATTTACAAACAGCTTGTGCAATTATTGCACAAATGGTTTTAAATGCTTCTCTGGGATCCCCTTTGTTCAGAAATATACATATATGGCTTTTACGTTGCTTTTTGGTAATTAGAAGGCCGCTAAATGCCACTGCGCACCACACGTGTATTATGTGCAGCAGTGAAGGGGTTAATTAGGGAGCATGTAGGGAGCTTGTAGGGTTAATTTTAGCTTTAGTGTAGTGTAGTAAACAACCCCAAGTATTGATCTAGGCCCATTTTGGTATATTTCATGCCCCCATTTCACCGCCAAATGCGATCAAATTAAAAAAAACTTTAAATATTTCACAATTTTAGGTTTCTCACTGAAATTATTTACAAACAGCTTGTGCAATTATGGCACAAATTGTTGTAAATGCTTCTCTGGGATCCCCTTTGTTCAGAAATAGCAGACATATATGGCTTTGGCGTTGCTTTTTGGTAGTTAGAAGGTCGCTAAATGCCGCTGCGCATCACACGTATATTATGTCTAGCAGTGAAGGAGTTAATTAGGTAGCTTGTAGGGAGCTTGCAGGGTTAATTTTAGCTTTAGTGTAGAGATCAGCCTCCCACCTGACACATCCCACCCCCTGATCCCTCCCAAACAGCTCCCTTCCCTCCCCCACCCCACAATTGTCCCCGCCATCTTAAGTACTGGCAGAAAGTCTGCCAGTACTAAAATAAAAGTTTTTTGGGGGGTTTTAGGTTTTTTAAAAAAATAATAATAATTCTTCTGCTGTGTAGGACCCCCCTTAGCCCCCAACCTCCCTGTCCTCCCCCCAAACAGCTCTTTAACCCCCCCCCCCCCCTCTGCCTTTATTGTGCACCATATTGGGTACTGGCAGCTGTCTGCCAGTACCCAGTTTGAAAAATAATAATGTATTTAAAATTTTTTATTTTATTAAATATTTTTGTAGTGTAGCTGCCCCCCCCCTCAACATCCAACCCCCCACCCTCTCCCAGATGCCTTGATTTGAAAATCCCACCCTCCCCAGTCCTCTCTCCCACCCTCCAGATCTACAGCATATTGATGCTGTTTGCATAGATCTCACGTGCACGCCCGCGCCCGTGCACGCGCCCATGCACGCGCACGCGCCCGCACAAGATCCCTCCCCCCTCCTCCACCAATAACTGCCCACCCGCCTCCCTGGATGAGCTCCCACCCACCAACGGTAACGGCTATCGATAGCCGATGCAGAGAGGGCCACAGAGTGGCTCTCTCTGCATCGGATGGCTAAAAACAGTTATTGCAGGATGCCTCAATATTGAGGCATCACTGCAATAACATGAAAGCAGCTGGAAGCTATCAGGATCGCTTCCACTGCTTTCAAAGACCAACGACGTATGGGGTACGTCCTTGGTCATTAACTGCATTTTTTTGCAGGACGTACCCCATACGTTGTTGGTCGTTAAGGGGTTAATATACTTTATAACATTTAAACCTTTAAATGTCTGCCTGTTTCAAAGGCTCTATTGGCTGCCTCTTAATCACATGCGTTTGTATTTGCTTTTCACAACAGGAGACTGATATTTCATGTAGGCCATATAGATAATAATTTGTTCACGTCCGGGAAGTTATTTAATAGCACAACACAGTACTAAATGCAACTCAATAGATTTTAAATAGTCACAGTCAAGTGATCAGGGGGCTGTCAGAAGATGCTTAGATACAAGGTAATCACAGAGGTAAAAAGTATATATGTGTTGGTTGTGCAAAACTGGGGAATGGGTAATAAAGGGATTATCTATCTTTTAAAACAATACAAATTATATTGTAGACTGCCCCTTTAAAGTATAAGCAACTGTTTTGTGTTTTTTTGTATTACTACAACAATAAAACAGACTGTTTAACATCCCTTTAAGGGGACATTAAACACAAATAATTAACTGCATAAAAAAACATAATTTATGTAAGAACTTACCTGATAAATTAATTTCTTTCATAGTGGCGAGAGTCCACGAGCTAGTTACTAATGGGATATGCATTCCTACCAGGAGGGGGCAAAGTTTCCCAAACCTCAAATGCCTATAAATATACCTCATTTTAAACACTCGTACCTCAGTTTAACGTATAGCCTAGTTAGTGAGGTGTAAAAGGAGTAAAAACATAAAAAAGGGGAACATAATAATTAATGTGCTTTATACAAAAAAATCATAACCTCAAATAATGGGTGGGTATCGTGGACTCTCGCCACCATGAAATAAATGAATTTATCAGGTAAATTCTAACAAATTATGTTTTCTTTCATATAGGTGGCGAAAGTCCACGAGCTAGTTACTGATGGGATAAAATACCCAAGATGTGGAAGTCCATGAGTAACTATAGTGGGAGGGATAAAATAAAAACAGCTATTTCAGCTGAGAATTTAAATCCAAAAAAATAAGTAAGTTTTCATAAAAATTTAAAAAAACTAATTATAAGCACTAGAATTAAACTGAGACAGCTACCTGAAGAACCTTTCTACCAAAAGCTGCTTCCGAAGAAGCAAAAATGTCAAAATGGTAAAATTTTGTAAAGGTATGCAAAGAAGACCAAGCAGCTGCTTTGCAGATTTGATCAACTAAAGCTTCATTCTTGAAAGCCCAAGATGTGGCAACTGATCTTGTAGAATGAGCTGTTATTCTCTGAGGCGGAGACAACCCCACCTCCAAAAATATGCTTTGTGAATCAGACGTTTCAACCAAGATGCCAAAGAAATGGCATAGGCTTTCTGACCTTTTCTGGAACCAGAAAAATAACAAATAGACTAGAAGCCTTTCTGAAATCTTTAGTAGCATCAACATACTATTTCAAAGCTCTTACCACATCCAAAGAATGTAAAGATCTTTCAAGAGTATTCTTAGGATTAGGACACAAGGATGGAACAAAATTCACAACTTTAGGCAAAAATTTAAACAAAGTCCGCAAAACAGCTTGATGGAAAATCAGATAAGGAGACTCGCAAGAGAGAGCAGACTATTCAGAAACTCTTCTAGCAGAAAAGATAGCCAGGAGGAATAACACTTTCCAAGAAAGTAGTTTAATGTCCAAAGAATGCATAGACTCAAAAGGAGGAGCCTGCAAATTCTTTAATACCAAATTTAGACTCCAAGGAGGAGATATAGATTTAATAACAGGTTTGATATAAGTCAAAGCCTGTACGAAACAGTGAACATCAGGAAGATTAGCAATCTTTCTGTGAAATAAAACAGAAAGAGCAGAGATTTGTCCTTTCAAAGTATTGGCAGACAAATCTTTATCCAAACCATCCTGAAGAAATTGAAGAATCCTAGGAATTCTAAAATAATGCCAAGAATAACCATGAGTGGAACACCATGAAATATAGGTTTTCCAAACCTTGTGATATATTTTCCTTGAAACAGGCTTACGAGCCTGTATCATAGTGTTAATCACAGAGTCAGAGAAACCTCTATGACTAAGGACTAAACGTTCAATTTCCATGCCTTCAAATTTAGAGATTTGAGATCCGGATGGAAAAACGGGCCTTGAGACAGAAGGTCTGGTCATAGAGGACTTGACCAAGGTTGGCAATTAGACTAAATTAATTCTGCAATTTTATATCCATGCTCCTATATATGATATATAAATAACAGGCTTGAGAGAATATGAAACAGAGCAAATGTTTATAAAAAAGAAAACGGATTCATAAAATAATGCTGCATGAAAGCTCTCTAAGCATTTTCTGAGAGCACTGAATGAGCTTGTGGTGGAGCTTATAATGACAAATTTGGCCGGAAATGTTTGGCACAAAATAATGACGTGTCACGCATGTCTTAAATAGCGTCATCACATGCGCGTTTTCGTGACAATTCCTAATACACCTATCACTCTAAAAAGCTTGTAAGAATTTAGTTTGTATATACCAAAAAACGAAATGTACCTAAATAAAGCCTAAATGGATACTTCTATTTTACTGCATAAAATGTGACTATCAACATTCCATGAGACTAATATAATACGTAGCATCCTAATTTATAAAAAGATTACTAGCTCAAAAAAAACCTGTATGTTTTACAGACTTTAAGAGCACTGAATTACTGACTCAAGGCATGAATACAAACAATATATAACAACTTTACTTAAAAAGTGCCCAATCTATAGCTGAGACTGAGTCTTATATAATAAAAATTTATGCTTACCATGTAAGACACCCATCCACATATAGCAGACAGCCAAACCAGAACTGAAACATATCAGCAGAGGCAACGGTACAAGAGTATATTGTCGATCTATAAAGGGTGGCAGCAGATGAATCCCTGCAACCGATTTACAGAGAGCCTTATGAAAAGCTTTCCCAAAAATGGATTCATCAGGCAATACTCCGTCCACATCCCTCAGACAAACACTGCTTTTACAGCTAGATTACGAATTGTGCATTCGAGTTTTAACGCTGAAAAAATGGTAATTTCAGTGTTAAAACAGCACTGCAGCCATTGTCGTTATAGCTGTACCGCAAGTTCAGTCCCGCACACGTAAAACATTTTTTCATGGGACTTCCATAGCACTGCCATTACGAGTTTTGCGCTGAGGCTAAAAAGCTTGTGATGCAGCCTATACGACACGATCCGTTCTGCAATCTAAAAGCAGTAATTATGAGTTTTACGCTACAAAACTGTTACATAAAACTCATATCTAAAGTGTTACAAAGTGCACTAAACACCCATAAACTACCTATTAACCCCTAAACAGAGGCCCTCCTGCATCGCAAATACTATAATAAAGTTATTAACCCCTAATCTGCCACTCTGGCATCGCCGCCACTAAAAATAATTATTAACCCCTATTCCGCCACTCCCCGATATCGTCACCACTATAATAAAGTTATTAACCCCTAAACGGCCGCCTTCCCGCATCGCAAACACTATTTAAATATTATTAACTCGTAATCTGCCGTCCACCCACATCGCCCTCACCGTACTAAAGTTATTAAGCCCTACACCGTTATTAAACTAATAACCCCTGAAACTTGTCATAACCCTAACCCTAACACCCCCTAACTTTATATTAAAATTACAATGTCCCTATCTTAAATGAAATTGAAACTTACCTGTCAAATTAAAAAAAACTAAGTTTAAACTAACTATTAAACTAATAAAATTATTAAACTAAAATTAAGCTAAAAAAGTCCATCCAAAATAAAATAAAACCCTAGCCTACAATAAACTACCAATAGCCCTTAAAAGGGTCTTTTGTGGGGCATTGCCCCAAATATATAAGCTCTTTTCCCTGAAAAAAAGATACAAAGACCCCCCAACAGTAAAACCCACCACCGAACCAACCCCCCAAAATAAAAACCCTAATCTACCCATTGCCCTGAAAAGGGCATTTGTATGGGAATTGCCCTTAAAAGGGGGTGTTTGTTTTGTAGCAAAAGAGCCGTTAACTTTAGGGCAATGCCCTACAAAAGGCCCTTTTAAGGGCCTCCAAAAGACCATTTTAAGGGCCCTTGGTAGTTTATTATAGATTAGGGTTTATTTTATTTAAAGGGTATTAGAATAGGAATAATTTTTATTGTTTGGTATAATTTTGTTTGTTTTTTGTAATGGTAGGTTTTTTTTATTTTTGTAATTTTAGTGTTTTTTATTTTTTGTAATGTTAGGTTTTAGTGTAAGGCAACTTAGGTTTTATTTGACAGGTAAGTTTGTATTTATTTTAACTAGGTAGTTAATAAATAGTTAATAACTATTTACTAACTAGTCTACTTAGTTAAAATAAATACAAACTTACCTGTGAAATAAAAATAAAACCTAAGCTAGCTACAATATAACTATTAGTTATATTGTAGCTAGCTTAGGTTTTATTTCACAGGTAAGTATTTAGTTTTAAATAGGAATTATTTAGTTAATAATTGTAAGTTTAATTTAGCTATATTTTAATTATGTTAAAGTGGGGGTGTTAGGGTTGCGTTAGGGTTACGGTTAGGTTTAGGGTTAGGCTTAGGGTTTACGTTAGGGGTAGGGGTTAATATAGTTTAATTTAGGTTGTTGTGATGTGGGAGGCTGGAGGTTTAGGGGTTAATAGGTTTATTTAGTGGTAGTGATGTGGGAGGCCAGAGGTTTAGGGGTTAATAGCTTTATTTAGTTGTGGCGATGTTGGGAAGGGCGGAATAGGGGTTAATAGATTTATTATAGTGTGGGCGATGTTGGGGTGCAGGGGAATAGGAATTAATAAATTTAGTATAGTGGCAGCGATTTCGGGAGCAGCAGATTAGGGGTTAATAGTTTTATTTAGGTGGTGGCGATATCGAGGGTGGCAGATTAGGGGTTAATAACATTATGTAGATGCGAGCGATGTCGGGGGCAGCAGATTAGGGGTGTTTAGATGTGGGGTGTATGTTAGGGTGTTAGGTTTAAACATTAGTTTTTGTTCCCCATAGACATCAATGGGGCTACGTTACAGAGCTTTACTTTCCGCGATCACAGGTGTTAGACTTTTTTCTGATCGGGGAAGCGTGCACGAGCATGTCAAAACAGCGCTTGAATTTTGTGCGGTATGGAGCTTAAAAGCACCATATCGCACGCACAAGCCGGCTGTTTAAAAACTTGTAATGGCTGCGCTATAGAGGGTTAAATAACGCAACTTTTGTTGCATTTGTTAAGTTCCCTATAGCGTGCATAACTCGTAATCTAGGTGTTAGAGAGGAACTGGGATTCAATATGCTTAGAAGCGCCTTTCACTGAAGAAATCAAGCACATCATGCTTCATCACCTCCTAAGGAATCAAAGTTTTTAAAACTGAGGTATGAGTGAGGTGGGAGGTTTATTCATAGGCATTTGAGGTTTTGGAAACACTGCCCCCTCCTGGTAGGAATGTATATCCCATCAGTAACTAGCTCATGGACTCTCGACACCTATATGAAAGAAATGTACCTTTATTTTGGAGAAAAATTTTGCAACAAATAATGCAGCTTTATTTTGTCAAATGGGTATATTACTTTACATTTTCCCAAGAACAAAAGGACCCTTGCAAGCCAATCCCAACCTATGGGTCTCTATGTCTCCTACATTGTGAATAAAGCAAGTGATATCTAATTTAGAATTTGACCATGTCTTTTTTTGCATTTCTAAAGTTTAATGGCCCTTTAAAAAGTTATTGAGACATGGGGGCTCATTTATCAAGCTCCGCCAGAAACATAAGTTATGAAGCAGCAGTCTAAAGACCGCTGCTCCATAACCTGTCTGCCTGCTCTGAGGCGGCAGACAGAAATCGACAGAATACGATCGGGTTGATTGACACCCCCTGCTAGCAGCACAAGAACTGCTGGTGCAGTGATGAAGGCTAAGAGTGTATGCTGTTGGCATTTATCGATGTGCAGTGGACATGATCCGCTATATCGGATCATGTCCGTTCGCACAATCATAAATATGCCCCATGATATGTTTATAAAAATACATATTTGAAATTGAAAATCATATAAAATGTTAATATTCAAAATTAAATTGTAAACAATGTGAAAGTATATATTAGAATATTTTACGTATAATGTAAAACTTGCAAATTTCCTGTGTCTTGCAAATATAGGTGGAAGCTACATAATTTAATAAGTTGGAACCACAGTGCTCTATGCCGATTGTGTTAATTATATTGACCTATGGGTCTCTATGTCTCCTTTATTGTGAGTAAATCAACATTTTAATAGCAGAGTTCCCAATTAGCCCACATATTGTGGTATTGTAATGGCCTTGGAGATCTGCCCTTCCGTCCTTATCACAACTTTACTTTCAGGGCAAAATATCACAGTTCCAGAGCAAAACCAGGCACTTCACCAACTCCATTCATGAACCACTCAACCCTGCACAACGCCAGCCCAACCCCCTCGCACACGCCCCAACACATTCATAGCTCCACACCACCAAGTACCCCTCACTTCTTAGTCACAAAAACAGTATTCATGTTGTGAGGCATGAATAAGCATTATGCACAAGCAATACTATGAAATAGCTTACCAGTTAGATCTGTCTGCTAACCCTGCAACCCCTCTGCCAGCCACATACCTAAAACAAACTACAGATCAGACTCTGAAGCTGGTCAGTCAGCCACATATCCACATCTGACGTTAGACATCAGTCTTTTGGCACCTTCGTCATCTACATACCCTTTACTTATCAAATCACACTGACCCTCCAAACCCTCTTTCAAACACATACCACACTGGATCTGAAACCAGACCCTGAACCTGCAGCCATACATCCAATCTTAGGCACCTAACCCTACTAACCTTATCATCCACATACCCACATCATACTTCATATCTCAGATCCCAGTTCCTTCAGCCCATCTGTAAAAAGTGTGCAAACACCACATCCTGAATAAGTATATAAGTATTCCTCACTCAAACATTCAACCACCTTTACATACATCTCAGAAAATATAACTTTCAGTTGCTTATTTTTTATAACAACTAACCAAATCAATTACCATCAAAACGAAGAACAATGATTTTATCAGTATGATGTTCACAATTATATTTTTTTTAATGCCGTTCACCAAATGTGGAGAACAATTTTCTAGAGATAAATTACATGTAAATAACTTAAATCATGGCGTTAGAATAGTTAATTAATTAATTAACTAGTTAATGCTATGACATAATTATAAACCAAAATTAGTAAATTAAGAATTAATGCTCTATAATACATATTACATATGTAAATATGTGTTGCATATTAAAATTAACCCTGTGTAAATATGAGAAATTAATAATATTCTTTCTGTAAATTAACTTGCATTTCAACCATGTGCTTTCAATATTAAATTTAAACAGAACATAAAGGTTTTAAATGATCTTATGTAATAATTATTTAATACCATAATAAAAACATTTGCTAACATTGCTATACATTATTATGAGTTCTTATTTAAGTTTTAATGCAAAACAACTAAATATATTAACATTTATTATTCTCAACACCTACAGATAATATATTTTATATATATATATATATATATATATATATATATATATATATATATATATATATACACACACTTATTTGATTCTGATTTCTTTTTAAAAGTAGATTTAGCATCCAGACAACCTTACCTTCATCACTCTAGTAACACTTTGTTTCCATAGATGTCGCCTACCAGATCTGAACATACTGGATTATTCTAGGTCTTCAGCAGACAAAGTTAATTTATAAGTGACTAAACCACCAGTAACACTTGGTGCATCAGTACTTCATGAGCAATAGAACCCAAATGCTATAAAGTAATATATTAAGTCTATGTAGTGATACGCTAATATAACCACTTCTGACAAGTCTGGTGTTATACTGTAAAACAAGCAGCACAGCAACATTTATAGAAGATCATGACCTGCTGAATGTTATCCTTTCCGGTTTCTATGCCAAAATGATTTGATGTTGTTAAGGGGCACTGTTATATACCATTTACAAAAGCAAGGAAAACATTAATCAAGCTACTTAAAGGTGGAGACTAAAATCAATGCAGTTCTTTTAAACAGAATGTATTCTGACAATGCACGTTAAACAGACAAACACAGGATTAAGCTAAGTAAAGCAATCTTCTATTCATGTGTAGTAAAACAAACAGAAGAGAAAGCAGGCAACAGTTATTCAAATATATAATCCAGAAAGCACCATCTGTTGCTTAGATATGCTAAAGTAAATAAAATAAAAAATTCTAGGTAAAAATCAAACATGTTTACAACTATATCTAATTCTTGATTATGTAAATGTGGCTGAAATTAGTTTACCTCAAACTGGAAGCTACTACAAACCTTGAAAATTAAATATATACACAATATATATATATATATATATATATATATATATATATATATATATATATATATATCTCAATAAGGGAAAATAAAACACAGCAAAAGAGAAAAGGACAGTATGCCCTATGCCAGCACTATCCATCAAGACAATTAGAAAAAGGCATCCAGAACTGTGTCTAGGAGTAATTGGTCCCGAAGAAAGGAGCCCCTCCCCCCGGTATAAATGCATACACAATCACAAAGAAAGTAAATTATACATTTATTAAACTTATCAAAAGGATGTCTCTAAATGCATATATTAATAAATCAAACAAAGAGTTAATATTAGTGCCTCTAAAAACTAGCTATCTACCAATGGCCATTGGGAAAAAGAAGGAAGATATACCCCCTTAGTTAAAGAGATCAGTAAGTAACTGTTAATCGGAAATTGCTGTAAGTAGCATGCATGCATCCATCCATTAGCCCTAGCTAGAGCAGAAGCCATATGGCTTGAATTACAGTCCAATATACAGTACATTGCAAGTATATCAGCACTGTGTCTCTTAAATATCCATACAAATGTTCTCCAAGCTATAAGCAAAAGTATTTAGTGAGTGTTAGTCAGCAAAGTGGTAGGGGCTGTATTAGTAGCAGTCTAGCAGAGAAGTGGCACATGCAGCACAGACCAGCCGTTGTGTATGTACTATGATGAAGTATTCAATCAAGAGCTAATATCCCACTCACATGGTACAACCTACTGAGGAGTAACCCTCACCTAAGGGACCCTTCTGTGGGACATTAAATTGGATAGATCTCATCGGTATTCATCATGGTGTCCGTGCATCTGTAGATCCGGTCACGGCTGTCGTGGTCACTTAAGCTTGTACATTTTTAATCAACTTATTGTCACTCCTGCTGTTATGACCCTCGCAGCTTGGTGAGTATGGATGGAGGTACCCTACTTATTCCCAATTGGTCTGGACACTTGGAGTGTAAATGGATTTATAATATGGATACCCTAAAACCAAAGGGACTAAATGAAGAACTAAATCTTGCTCCTTTTCTATAGACTTGTCCATTAAAAATACAAAGATAGAAGATGATATACTCACTCTCTCCAAAAATTGCCATATAGTAATGGGAATATGCACAATATAGAAAAGTAAGTTCTATAGATTATGAGTAATGCAACATCACAATATAAGATGTTTTCCTTCCCATAGATTACTTTATCTAAAAAATGGAGATACTATATGAATACAAAAACATTAAAATAAACTAATTTTCCTTTATAACAAATTGCCATATAGCAATAAGAATAATTACAATATAAGAACTGAATCAATGTATAATATTGTATAACACTGTACAGTATGTTCCAACTATTGTAAGATAATGAGCAATGTAAAATCAATCTGTAATATGCCATTTTGTCTTCCATACTTACTAGCAGTAAGATGAAATAAAAGGATAAATATAAAAATGTATTTGTAAATAAGATGTTTAAAATATAGCATCTGTAT
The DNA here is from genome assembly GCF_027579735.1 of Bombina bombina. NCBI lineage: Eukaryota > Metazoa > Chordata > Amphibia > Anura > Bombinatoridae > Bombina > Bombina bombina. Next base: position 563,039,454 of record NC_069503.1, read on the forward strand.
ATAAGTGATAATGAAAACATCAAAGTGCCATATACGTTTGGGTTAAGTATATATCAGTCCAATACCCACTTAACTAAATGTACCACCTTAAAAAAGGACATTATGATGCACTGGAAGTTACTAATCTGGAACTTCCAAACAATAGTTTAAATCATCGGGAGGGAGAACAAACCAAACGGAAAGTTACACCTTGAAGAATCCGCATAGAGTTTTCCCTAGCAGCAAAACACGTGTTGCGTTTACTTTTTAGCATCCCTTACTCTGCAAGGCCGGCCAAGTGTCCAGACAATTTGTGGCTAAGTAGGGTACCTCCATCCGTACTCACCAAGCTGTGAGGGTCATAACAGCAGGGGCGCGATCCGATATACGGCATACTTTTCGGCGCAAGCGAGGGAACCCGCGCCGCCCGTAATTTCACCTCGCACATCGGGGTATCCAATATACGGCACCGTCAGATGCTAAAGTGGCATGTGTAGGACAAACTGGCGTTGTTCCGAAAAGTGTGCAAATACACATTTTAGTCGTCACAAGTACTTACGCCAGTATTTTGTCCACGTAAAGTCTCAATGAAGTGTAGTTTTATGCAAATTAGGCTAACACTCGTAAAAATCACCAGCGACTTCATCTAAAAATGTGCAACGTAATTATGCTATTCAAAATTCATATATAAACCCATGCACAGCCGTCATTTTCTTCAGTGTGTTTGGATGGTTCGTTGAGCTACAGCACACTACAGTGAGTTTAGGATTAGTAAGAGTAGTGAGAGAGGCGCAGCATAATAGTTAGTTAAGTCAGATTTTTGTTTGGGTAAGCTTGTACATTTACTTACACTTATTTTTACATATTGCACACATTTTGCATACATACATATACAAAATACACAACACTTTTTCTTTTTAACACCTCACACATTTTATTTCAATTTTACAGTGTGATAGGCTGAGTGTTTTGTTGTGATTGTGTGTGATTGAACTGGGAGTGAGTGTGTGTAGTGTGAGGATGCCAGGGAGAGGTAGTGCGGAGGGGAGCAGAGTTGCAGGGAGAGGAGTATTGTAGCGGACAGGAGGAGCAGCGGGGTCCCCGTCAGGGAGTAAGTGGAGTGGGGAGAGGGAGAGTTAGAAGGGATGATGGGAGGGGAGATGCCCAGAGACCAGGCACACTTAGAAGAGGGACAGAGGGTGCACATGGGGACAGAAGGGGGGAGGAGGGAGAGGATAGGGAGGAACCCACACCAGGGACATCCCAGGGAGCAAGCCAGGTGGCATGAGATGCCCAAACTTCTCATTCGATGAGAATGTTGCGCTAGTCCAGGCCATCATGGACAACCACAGTGCCCTCTTTGGCCAGGAGAAGGGCAAAGGCGTTGCCCGAAGGCGTAAGATAGCATGGTTGGCAGTAGAGGATGCTGTAAACAGTGTGGCCCCGCAGAGGAGGGCTGTCGAGGGACTTAAAAAAAGGTGGAACGACTAAGAGGCAGGTGAAAGAAGATGGGGCAGGAAGCCATGCACCAGAGGGGAACAGGCGGTTGTCCACCCCTGGAAACCGAATACAACACCTGGCAGGAGATGATACGCAGCTCCCTGAGTATCAGAGCAGTCCAAGGACTTCCAGGGGCTCGTGACTCAGGGGCTGCAACCACAGCATGATGGTGAGTAACATTCCACACACCAGTATTATATGTATTTGAGATATAACATCCTTTAAAGGGACATGACACCCACACTTTTTCTTTCATGATTTAGAAAGAGAATGCAATTTTAAACATCTTTCTAATTTACTTATATTATCTAATTTGTTTTATTCTCTTGATATTCTTTGCTGAAAAGCATATCTAGATATGCTCAGGAGCTGCTGATTGGTTGCTGCACATAGAAGCCTCGTGTGATTGGCTCACCATGTGCATTGCTTTTTCTTCAAATAAGGATATCTAATAAATGTATCAAAACAAATAATAGAAGTAAATTGTAATGCTGTTTAAATTTCTATTCTCTATCTGAATCATGAAAGAAAGATTTGGGTTAAGTGGCCCTTTAATGTCACACATTCATGTACACAATGAGGAGCATGGTATTTGGCCTACTAACAAAAACATCTACAATTATATTTCACATTAATGCTACTTAACACAATGCAATTCATGATATGAGGTGGAATAGTGCAATACTAACATGTCTCAGAGTAACACAGGCCACAAGCCACATGTAAAGTTTTCAGTAAATGGACACTATAGCCATCACAATACTTTTAGCTCAGAAAGCACGTTCTGTGCCTACATCAGGCTAAAGTAAATTGTGTGACCATAGTGTCACTTAAAGAACACATTTTCTCCATCCCTGACATGTACACATAACTATTGTATGAAAAACATACCTGGATACTGTGCATATTAAAATCCCTCATATCACAAATCACATTGTGCACATGCATGTTATAGAGTTTGATATGAGAATGAGTATAGGCCCTAGAATGTATTAATGTACATTGTATGCCCACATGGACATATATATGACTGTACTAATCCCTCTCATCATTTGACTTCTCCACAGAACATCCTGTCACCAGGGTGCAAACAGGCATGCCGCCACCTCCACCACAATTCACAGCCATGCAGCCACCTCCACCACCAGTCTTCAGGCAGTAACATGGACAGTATGCTCCCAGGCATGAGCAGGGTTGGATTGCCTCAGTTGAGGACCCGGAAGTGATGCCACCACCATTGGCATACAACCCCTGGCAAGATACCTGGCCTGAGGAATATTCTTTTGGCTTTGAGGGGGAGCCAAGTCAGCCGCGAAGGGTCCATGTCTTTACCCCCCCCAACACAATATCAGGAAAGTCATGGCTTCTACACACAGGGGATGTCACAAGAAATGCAAACTGGGCAGGCTGAGTTGTCACACACTAGTCAATGGGACTACCAATCCACCCTGAGAACTCCACCATCCTCTTCCCTCGGGAGAGCTCCACCATCCTCTTCCCTCGGGAGAGCTCCACCATCCTCTTCCCTCGGGAGAGCTCCACCATCCTCTTCCCTCGGGAGAGCTCCACCATCCTCTTCCCTCGGGAGAGCTCCACCATCCTCTTCCCTTGGGAGAGCTCCACCATCTGCAGAGGAGCATATAGCTGAAGATGTCACAAGAAATGCAAACTGGACAGGCTGAGTGGTCACACACTAGTTGTCAATGGGACTACCAATCCACCCTGAGAGCTCAACCATCCTCTTCCCTTGGGAGAGCTCCACCATCCTCTTCCCTTGGGAGAGCTCCACCATCCTCTTCACTCGGGAGAGCTCCACCATCCTCTTCACTCGGGAGAGCTCCACCATCCTCTTCACTCGGGAGAGCTCCACCATCCTCTTCCCTCGGGAGAGCTCCACCATCCTCTTCCCTCGGGAGAGCTCCACCATCCTCTTCCCTCGGGAGAGCTCCACCATCCTCTTCCCTCGGGAGAGCTCCACCATCCTCTTCCCTCGGGAGAGCTCCACCATCCTCTTCCCTCGGGAGAGCTCCACCATCTGTAGAGGAGCATATAGCTGAAGTTGTCCCTGAAGCACCAGCAGCTGAAGTTGTCCCTGAAGCACCAGCAGCTGAAGTTGTCCCTGAAGCACCAGCAGCTGAAGTTGTCCATGATGCACCAGCAGCTGAAGTTGTCCATGATGCACCAGCAGCTGAAGTTGTCCATGATGCACCAGCAGCTGAAGTTGTCCATGATGCACCAGCAGCTGAAGTTGTCCATGATGCACCAGCAGCTGAAGTTGTCCATGATGCACCAGCAGCTGAAGTTGTCCATGATGCACCAGCAGCTGAAGTTGTCCATGATGCACCAGCAGCTGAAGTTGTCCATGATGCATCAGCAGCTGAAGTTGTCCATGATGCATCAGCAGCTGAAGTTGTCCATGATGCATCAGCAGCTGAAGTTGTCCATGATGCATCAGCAGCTGAAGTTGTCCATGATGCATCAGCAGCTGAAGTTGTCCATGATGCATCAGCAGCTGAAGTTGTCCATGATGCATCAGCAGCTGAAGTTGTCCATGATGCATCAGCAGCTGAAGTTGTCCATGATGCATCAGCAGCTGAAGTTGTCCATGATGCATCAGCAGCTGAAGTTGTCCATGATGCACCAGCAGCTGAAGTTGTCCATGATGCACCAGCAGCTGAAGTTGTCCATGATGCACCAGCAGCTGACGTTGTCCATGATGCACCAGCAGCTGAAGTTGTCCATGATGCACCAGCAGATAGAGCTGAACCTGCACCTAGAATCACTGCTGCTCAAGAGCCTGTAGATCCACTGTATTCTCCCCTGGGCGAGGAATACATTTCACTCCAGAGGAGGCCAACACAGGTTTCACAGGAGCCAACAGAGGTTACTCCAGCATACCATGGAACTGTAGAGGGACTTGGCAGCATCATTAAATGGAATTGTACAAAACCAGTCGCAGATGAGAATTATTTGTGATATGCAGATTGACAACAGATGGGGTGAACAAAGCCAACTCTTGGGTGTGTTGGTTGAGCACTTCACACACCAGCAGGACACTGCCTCCAGCATATCATCTGTGGCCAGCACTCCAGCAGAATCATCTGAATCTTCCCAAACCAGGAGAACCCGGAAATCCACTCCAGTCACCTCAGCCCCCTCTGAAGCCTAAAACAAAAAAAATATTCTTATAGTTCACCATAAATCTTGTCCTCTGTTATTTACCATATAATTGTCATCCACGTGAGGGGTGTTTTAGTACACTAATATTGTTTTAAACATATAATAAGGCCTGTGTGGAAATGGCCCAAAAAAGGTAATATCATCATGTTTACACACTTGCAGGGGCAGGAATAATAAATGCTTTGAAGAGGTTTAACTATTTGAGATCAAGCTGCTGATATGTATGTTGTTGAGCATGCATTTGTTAGGCCTTCAGAGAGTTACGTTGGTTTATAAGTCAGTGCAAGGGTTGCTGCGCCTGCAATTTGTGGCGACATGAGAATGGAGTAGATTTTCTGAATCCTTACGCTGTATATTGGATACCAAACTGCACGTGTTTTATATGTCAGTCTATGGGTAAAAATAATACGGGCGAAGGCAGAAATATATGCGCGTAAGTTGTATGCTATGCCGTATATGTGTGAAACCAAACGAGCGCAAAATTTGGCGTCGCCGGCTTTTGCGGGCGACACTGCATATCGGATTGGGCCCCAGGAGCGATAAGTGGTTTACAAATGTACAGGTGAAGTGGCGCAAGAAACTTAAGTAACCATGACAGCCGTAACCAGATCTACAGATGCAAGGATACCACAACGAATACCGGTGAGAGCTATCCAATTTAATGTCCCATAGAAGGGTCCCTTAGGCGAGGGTTAATCCTCAGAAGATTGTTCCCCGTGAGTCGGATATTAGCTCTTGATTGAATACTGCATCATCCATACATAACAGCTGGTCTGTGCTGCATGTGCCGCTTCCCTGCTACTAATACAGCCCATACCGCTTTGCTGACCAACAATCACTAAACACTTTTGCTTATAGCTTGGAGGACTTTTGTATGGATATTTAATAGACTCAGTGATGATATACTTGCAATGTACATTTGACTGTAATACAAGCCATATAGCTTCTGCTTTAGCTAGGTAAGTTTTTATTTATTTAAATAGTTATATTGTAATTTTAATTTAAAGTGTTAGGTTTAGGGGTTAATAGTTTAATTTAGTATTTTGCAATGTGGGGGGCCGGCGGTTTAGGGGTTAATAGGTTTATATAATGGCGGAGATGTGGGAGGCCGGAGGTTTAGGGGTTAATACATTTATTATAGTGGGGTTAATGGATGCATGCATGCTGCATACACCCTCTTTAACTAAGGGTGTATATATTCCTTTTTCCCAATGGCCATTGGTAGATAGGTATTTTTTAGAGGCACTTTTATTAACTCTTTATTTGATTAATTAATATCTGCATTTAGATGTATGATTTACTTTCTTTCGTCTAGATTACGAGTTTTCTGTTGCGGCTTTTAACACTGAAAAAATAGCAATTTCAGTGTAAAAGCAGTAACGTACTATTGGGAGTCGTGTCGGTATAGTTATACCGCAAGCATTTTAGCCTGTATCGCAACTTCAATCCCGCATTAAAAAAAAATGACATTTTTGCGTGGGATTTTCATAGCGCCGGTAAGGGAAGTGTTAGGTTTAGGGGTTAATAGTTTAATTTAGTGTTTTGCAATGTGGGGGGCTGGCGGTTTAGGGGTTAATAGGTTTATATAGTGGCGGAAATGTGGGAGGCCGGAGGTTTAGGGGTTAATACATTTATTATAGCTAGGGTTAATGGATGCATGCATGCTGCTTATAGAAATGTTCTACTAATGGTTACTTACTGGGCTCTTTAACTAAGGGTGTATATATTCTTTTTTCCCAATGGCCATTGGTAGATAGGTATTTTTTAGAGGCACTTTTATTTAACTCTTTATTTGATTAATTCATATCTGCATTTAGATGTATGATTTACTTTCTTTCGTCTAGATTACGAGTTTTCTGTTGCGGCTTTTAACACTGAAAAAATAGCAATTTCAGTGTAAAAGCAGTAACGAACTATTGGGAGTTGTGTCGGTATAGAGTTATACCGCAAGCATTTTAGCCTGTATCGCAACTTTAATCCTGCATAAAAAAAATGAAATTTTTGCGTGGGATTTTCATAGCGCCGGTATTACAGGTTGTGCAGCGAGGCTACAATGCTTGGGTTTCAGTCTATACCGACATGATCCACACCGCCATCTGAAAGCAGTAGTTTACCCATTGCCCCTAAAGGGGCATTTGTATGGGCATTGCCCTTAAAAGGGCATTTAGCTCTTTTGCATTGCCCTTAAAAGGGCATTTAGCTCTTTTTCAAAGCCTGCTCTGTGCCGCCGGGATGAAGATAGAAGATGCCCCCGGAATGGATGAAGACCTCGCCGCCAGGATGAAGACGGATGTCCGGACTTCAGAAACTGTGAGTAGATCTTCTGGGGTTAAGTGTTAGGGTTTTTTTTTTAGATTAGGGCTTTGGGCTTTGAAAAAGAGCTAAATGCCCTTTTAAGGGCAATGCAAAAGAGCTGCCCATACAAATGCCCCTTTAGTGGCAATGGGAAGCTTAGTTTTTTTTTTAGAGTTATATTTTTTATTTTGGGGGGTTGGTTGGGTGGTGGGTTTTACTGTTGGGGGCACTTTGTATTTTTTACAGGTAAAAGAGCTGATTCCCCAGGCCCAAGCCCAAGGATAAAAAGAAATGGTCGGCAGCAGATGAGGATTAAAATATGCAAAGTTTAATTGCAAAATTAAAAACAACAGCATTAAAAACAACAGCAATGTGTTTCTCAGTGATACACACTGTTTCATCAGGCTATATGCATATTTTAATCCTCATCTGCTGCCGACCATTTCTTTTTATCCTTGGGCTTGGGCCTGGGGAACCGATCCCGGTCACTCCTGAGCATCTGGCTGGAACTTTGGTGCATAGTTCCATACCCATTCCACCTCCTTGGACTTCCCTGGACTCTCCCTGGTGAGACGAGGATCTCCATTTGGGCAATTCCTTCCATTGTGGTCGACCGGACAACGTGTGGTTCCGGACTGCTTTTTCTGCACTTTATGTGCGCTACAATTTGTGAGTAGGATTCTTATTATTATATCGCTGTGTTTTATTTACCTCATATGATCTGCACCATGTGGCGCCCTCTATCTAATTTGTTTTAGATTATCCATCTGTGTTCCTGGCATAACACTCAGGAGGAGCGGCCTACCTTCATCTGGACTTTTGACCCACTGTACACACCGTTTGGGCATTATTTTGGGACTCTGCCTGGTTAGATAAGTTCACCATATCAAATGGACTAACATAAATCACACTTACCTCCATATTGTTGTATTCATCAAATATTGTTGTTATTTATACCTTACATTATTATTATTATCTCTCTGCCATTATTATTATCTCTCTGACATTATCTTCTTGATATTATTTAGTTTAAGTGTTCTATTTACCAGAACCTATATTGTTCCACTTTTGTCCTAAGCGCCTCTTAACAGTGCTCTGGTAATTTTGGGTTTCCAGTGGCACTATTTGTTGTACTTATTATTTAGCCTTTCGCCTGATCTCTTTTTATTGCCAGTACTACTGAAATTCCAAACTAGTTTGTAAATATATTTTTCTATGTATCCATACTGGGGTTTCTATGTGTTACACTGCTGCAATTGTTTAGTGTTTACTCACAGGTGGCAGCTGTAGTGTAATCACCATTAACCCCTGCTAATAACTGAACTATTATGTCTGGGATTATCTTTTACTCGGATAGTAATTAATGATAATTCCCAGTATTCTTTGAACAACACACACACTATTTTAAGTTTTTCCTTTAAACTCAGCAGTTGAGGTTCTTGAAAATAAATTCCTTGCCTTTCAGGATACGGCAAGACATAAATCCTGACAGAATACTAAGCCAGAAAAATAAAGCATGGACCCAGCTGAGATAACCGCACACATGCAAACCCTTAGTCATAGGGTAGATTTACTCACTGATGGGTTAAATACCCTAAAGGCAGAAAATGATAATTTAAAAGCTTATATAAAAGATATTGTAGAAACAAAAATTCATGCTATAGAACCACAAGTCAGTCTCCTTGAATTATTTAAAGGTGATAGAACACAATTCAGAGATTTTAGAAATGCATGTTTTCTTTTGTTTACCCTAAAACTACAGACATATCCCACAGATAGAGTAAAGGTTTTAACAACCATATCTTTTCTTAGAGGTGAGCCCAGGAGCTGGGCAAACAGCTTTTTTGAAACAAATGATAACATACTCAATTCATTAGATGCTTTCTTTACCGCCTTAGCCCAGTTGTATGATGATCCTTATAAACAAATGACTGCCGAAAATGCCATGAGGTCATTGAAGCAAAAGAAAAGATATGTAGAGTAGTATATCACTGAATTTAAGAAATGGGCAAAAGATAGTGTTACGGTACCAACAGTGTACCAAGGGTTAATACCAGGGAACAACGTCCTGCATAGGGAATCAGCAATTCACAAACCAGCCAGTTTTCAGGTTTAAACAGAATATATCCTCTATTTGAAGGCAGCACACAGATTTATACACCCTGGCTTCAGGTTACAAAGGGCATTGGTTTAACAGTAAAGCAAACATATGAACAATGCATCAAACCTCTAACAATTGTCTATTCACAGGTAAAACAGATTAACATATTAAGTTAATTAACTAGGGAAGAACGTTTACTCAGACAATCTGATGTTGGGCAGTCTAGTTAACATAATTACACAAAACACAATCAGTTTACCCAGACAGACTCCTGAGACACAATCAGATCTGAAACATACATAGAATACATCTTATTAGAGAATATAGGAACAGTTCTTATTAGCTATAAAGTCTTTTATGCCCACTTGGCTTATAGAGTCACAATTGCTCCCACAAGGGGCACTCACACCCTGTACCCATCCTGTATTTATGGATACAGGGTGACATAGACATAAGACAGAGTTATGAAAGTACATGGGGTGTCCAGCATATAAAATTCCATATTTCCATGCAGTCTCTGGGTATCCTTAAGCCCATGTACCTCCAGCCCAAAGAATGTTCCATAACAGGCCCTCCAATGTACAGTGGCGAGATTGGTTTTGTCACATCTCTCCCCTTTTCCAAACAGACTAACAGGGTATCTGACCTCCTGCCGGTCAGTGCCCTGGTTAGTCCAGCAACCCACCCATAAAACACAATTAGTAGTACAGCCCACCCACAATAAATGGTTACTACACCTGAGTACGGGGAAAACTTGTCCATGTCCAGGTGCCTCACCACAGCTGTGTGGGGGACTGGTACGCTGAATTGGTGGGTTGCGAGGTGGGCAGAGACCAGCTGTACTCTGCCCGGGTGCCAGCACTACCATGGAAGTAGCCTGGTGGGAGCCTGGTTGCTGGAGGGGGAGACCGACTGTCTCCCCTTTGGATACATAGCTGTGCTGCTGGAGGGGGAGACCAATCGTCTCCCCTTTGGCTAAACAGCCATGTTGCTGGGGGACAGGACCATCAAACTCCTCTCACTCTGGTTTGTCATGCTCGGCTGTCCAGGGTATGTACTGTGCCATATACCACCAGAGCGCCTGGTAGGCATGTCAGTTCACTGGGACAATCCATCTGTATTCCCGTTATGAGAGAGAATTCCTGTCCATACAAACAAGGGTTCAAATTCCTCAGTGCCCAGACCAGGGCCAAACAGTCCTTCAAAATCCCATCAGCTTCTTTACGAGTTTTCTGTACCTGCTCTTTATAGGTATCCACAATCCCTTCATACTGACATAGGGTGCCCTTGAGTTGCTGCACCTCACTATGAGCCAGCGTCAGCTTCTCCTCCAGTGTCACTAAGTTTTTCTTTAATGTTTCATGTTCCACTCTCAAGCTGGTGTTTTCTGCAGTCTGTCGGTGCAGCCTGTCTAGCAGAGATTCCTGTTCTAAACGTGCTTTTTCCTCTGCGCTCCTCTTCTCCTTCATCAGCGCATTGTAACGGGACCTCCACATATCAATAGCGGATAGAGATTTACTGAGCTCAGCGTCCTGGGGCTTAGCAGCAGGTGGGTCAGTCTCTGCTGCACGGATCTGGGCACGGGTAGTCACAGAGTTAACATCAGCGGGACCCATAGGAGCGTAGGCAGAAACAAGGGGGGCCAAGTCATTTCCAAGAAGAACATCAGCAGGTAAGTCCTTCTTGACCCCCACATTCACAGGTCTAGCGCCCACTCCCCAATCCAAATGTACCCTGGCAACAGGTAGGCTGAACACATCGCCCCCTGCTACCCTCACAGCCACAGTGTCTCCAGTGTACTGTTTCTCAGACACCAAGTTCTTTTGAAGCAAGGTCATGGTAGCACCAGTATCCCGTAGACCACTGACCTTCTTCCCATTCACTTTAACCAGTTGCCGGTTATTCCGGTGGGCAGCTTGCACAAGGTCTGCCTCATGTAGGATGCTCCAGCATTCTTGTGCCTCTACGTAGCGGGCCGCAGGCTGAGGATTACGTGGGATTCCGCCGGCGGGTCTTCTCCAGGACTGCGCTTGGTTCGCTGCGTTTAGGGGACACTCTGGTCTTTTGTGCCCTAGTTGCTTACATCTAAAGCACCGAATAGGTTGTGAGTAGCACCGCAGGGCTCTCTGAGGGTAGTTCGTGGCCGGAGGCCGTGTGGTATAGTGGTGCGCCGGAGTTTGGTAACTGGCAGCTGCTGGGGTGACTGGGGGTCTGTACTCCACTCTAGCAGGGGGCTTAGTGGTAGCAGTGTCCAGTTTGCGGGCATCCGTATATTCATCTGCCAAGCGAGCCGCTTCCTGCAGGGTGGAGGGTTTACGGTCCCGAACCCACTCTCGAACTCCTGCGGGTAATTTGTCGAAGCAATGTTCCAACAGGAATAGCTGCAGCACCTCTTCCCCAGATATGGCTTGGCACCCCGCTATCCAGTGAGCTGCTGTGCGGTGCACCTTACATGCCCACTCAAGGTAGGAATCTCCAGCTAATTTAACAGCGTCTCTGAACCGTCTTCGGTATGCCTCCGGTGTAACCGCATACCTGGAGAGCAGAGCCTCTTTTACAGTATTATAATCCCTGACTTCCTCATCTGGAATGGCCCGAAAAGCCTCTCTGGCCCGGCCGGATAATTTTCCAGATAATATCGTGACCCAGTCCTCTGCGGGTACCTTGTGTAGTGCACATTGCCTCTCAAAATCCGCAAGGTACCCATCAATCTCTCCTTCTGTTTCCAGGAAGTTTTTAAAAGCTGCAAAATTTACTTTTCTCTTTTCCATCTTAGTCAGTATTGTAATAATCCCCCTCTTCCTGAGGTTACTGACTTGTGTAGTTGCTCTTCTGGGCGATAAGGTTCATTCCGTCGCTGCCACCAATGTTACGGTACCAACAGTGTACCAAGGGTTAATACCAGGGAACAACGTCCTGCATAGGGAATCAGCAATTCACAAACCAGCCAGTTTTCAGGTTTAAACAGAATATATCCTCTATTTGAAGGCAGCACACAGATTTATACACCCTGGCTTCAGGTTACAAAGGGCATTGGTTTAACAGTAAAGCAAACATATGAACAATGCATCAAACCTCTAACAATTGTCTATTCACAGGTAAAACAGATTAACATATTAAGTTAATTAACTAGGGAAGAACGTTTACTCAGACAATCTGATGTTGGGCAGTCTAGTTAACATAATTACACAAAACACAATCAGTTTACCCAGACAGACTCCTGAGACACAATCAGATCTGAAACATACATAGAATACATCTTATTAGAGAATATAGGAACAGTTCTTATTAGCTATAAAGTCTTTTATGCCCACTTGGCTTATAGAGTCACAATTGCTCCCACAAGGGGCACTCACACCCTGTACCCATCCTGTATTTATGGATACAGGGTGACATAGACATAAGACAGAGTTATGAAAGTACATGGGGTGTCCAGCATATAAAATTCCATATTTCCATGCAGTCTCTGGGTATCCTTAAGCCCATGTACCTCCAGCCCAAAGAATGTTCCATAACAGGCCCTCCAATGTACAGTGGCGAGATTGGTTTTGTCACAGATAGCCAATGGAATAACCTTTCTCTAAGGAATCAATTCCGACTAGGCTTGTCTGATGGTATTAAAGATGAGTTATCTCAAGTTGACCTTCCCCCCACCTTAGAAGAATTAATAAATCTCAGTATCACTATTGATAGATGCCTTAGGGAAAGGCAACAGGAAAGATCTTACCAGGACACCACTCAAAAACATCATACCCATACCCCTGCACACATACCACCAATAAAGCCCCCAACTGAGCCCATGGACATTGGGTTTGTGAAAGGACCGCTTACAGCACAGGAGAAACTAAGACGCCGCAGTCAAAATCTCTGCATGTATTGTGCAGCAGAGGACCATGGGGTTAAGGACTGTCCTGCTCTTCAGCGACACAACCGCGGTAAGACAATGTCACATACTCAATGTTTAGGTTGTTATACTTCTGCTACAACCTACCATAAATTCCCACTTCTTTTACAGTGGGACCAATGTCGCCTCAACGCCAGTGGGATCATTGATTCAGGAGCAACTGCAAACTATATTGATGTACAATATACTAAGGATAATAAAATACCTTTGGTGAAAAAGCAGACTCCTGTGTATTTGCGAGTTATTGATGGTAATAATATGGCCTCAGGCCCCGTATTTTATGAAACTGTACCTTTACTTGTAGTGACACAAGACCATCATAGGGAATTTCAAACCTTTGATGTCATTTCGTCCCCCATTGTACCCATCATTCTAGGGTTAAACTGGCTATCACTAAACAACCCCTGTATAGTCTGGTCACCATTCTCTATTTGTTTTAACTCTCACTACTGTAAGACAACTTGTTTCCCACCACTTATACTGCATACTATAGAGAACCCTTTAGAACTTGACATACCTCAGGAGTATGCTGACTTCAATGACGTTTTTAGTAAAAAAGAGTCCGAAAAACTTCCTCCACATAGGAAGTATGACTGTCCTATTGAGCTCCTCCCAGGATCAGATATCCCTTATGGACACATCTTTCCATTGTCAAAACCTGAACTAGACCACTTGAAAACATACCTTGATGATAACCTAAGGAAAGGCTTTATCCGTCCTTCTACATCCCCAGCAGGAGCGGGGATGTTCTTTGTAAAAAACAAAGACAGATCTTTATGCCCGATAATCGATTATAGACAACTAAATAAAAGGACAGTAAAGAATCGTTATCCTCTCCCACTGATTCCGGAGCTTATTGAGAGACTACAGGGAGCTAAATTCTTTACCAAGCTTGACCTTAGAGGAGCCTATAATTTAATTTGAGTAAGATCTGGAGACGGATGGCTGACGGCGTTCCGGACCCGTTATGGGTTGTTTGAATACACCATCATGCCATTCGGACTCTGTAATGCTCCCGCGACATTCCAGTATTTGATAAATGATATCTTTAAGGATATCCTGGATGTCTATCTTGTTATTTACTTGGATGACATATTAATCTATTCCAAGACCCTACCTGAACATATATCACATGTCAGACAAGTCCTTAGCAGATTGAGAAGCAACTCCTTATATGCCAAGGCTGAGAAATGCATCTTCAACTGCAATGGCATAACTTTCCTTGGTTATTGCATCAGTGCTTCAGGCATTAGCATGGAGGATAATAAGATAGCTGCTGTTAAGAATTGGCCTACCCCTGAATGTAAAAAGGACATTCAAAGATTCATGGGGTTCGCCAATTTCTACCGCAAATTCATCAAAAATGTTGCCTCTTTATCAAGACCATTAACAAACCTCACTAAAGCAAATGTTCCATTTCGTTGGACCCCAGATAGTCAAAAGACTTTTGATTTGTTTAAAGCACAGTTTACCTCTGCACCTATTCTTAGTATACCAGATCCTGAACTACAATATATATTGGAGGTCGATGCCTCGGATTATGCTGTGGGCGCCATTCTATCACAGAGACTCGCTCTCAAGAAACCGTTACATCCAGTTGCCTTCTACTCTCGTATCATGACTCCATCTGAAATACATTACCCCATTGGGGATAAGGAGCTGTTAGCAATCAGGGTCTCCCTTGAACATTGGCGACACTTGTTGGAAGGTACCATTCTGCCTATCATTATTTTTACGGATCACCGAAACCTTCAATTCCTCCAATCCACCAAGACTCTCACCGCACGACAAGTAAGGTGGAATTTATATTTTTCCAGGTTCAATTTTCTTATCACATACAGACCCTCCTCACGGAATGGCAAGGCTGATGCCTTATCAAGACAATACAAGAAACCACAAAACCTACTTAGTAAGGATACTGTCATTCCAACAGAAAAGTTCATTGCCTTTTCATTTGATTCCACATCATTCCTTAAGGAAGAACAAGAGAAAGATATTACCAAACCACTAAGTGTTATGCAACGGGGCTCAGATGGTTTACATTATCATCAAGACAAGTTATATATTCCCCCATCCACCAGGCAGATGGTTTTACACTCTATACATGACGCACCCTTAGCAGGGCATACAGGACTTCGTAAAACACAATATTTAGCTATGAGATCTTTCTGGTGGCCAACAATGCATAAGGATATCTCAGATTATATCTTTTCCTGTGGAGTTTGTACCTTATCTAAAAGAAGCAAACGGCCTCACTATGGATTACTTATGCCGGTAGCAACACCAAGTAGACCTTGGGAAGAAATCGCCTTGGATTATATTGTGGATTTACCACGCTCAGGAACTGATACCACAATCCTTGTTGTGGTAGACTTGTTCAGTAAGATGTGTAATTTTATACCTTATCGGAAGTTACCCACTGCTGCAGAAACCTTACAATTGCTACTCACTCATGTTTTTAAACATCATGGATTACCTAAGTCTATCCTAACAGATCGGGGAACCCAATTCATGAGTAAGTTTTGGCTAGAATTCTGCAAGGCTTTTCAAATAGAGAAAAGATTGTCTACAGCTTACCACCCTCAGACAAATGGGCAGACCGAGAGATGCAACCAATGGTTGGAGCAATTTCTCAGAGGATTCTGTGGTGATCAGCGACATCAATGGTCATGTTTCCTTCCTTACGCAGTTTACTTATAATAACACAGTACACTCTACTACCAAGCTCACTCCGTTTTTTGTTAATTTTGGGTTCCATCCCACCTTCCATCTTTTACATGACAACTACTCTTCATCTCCATCTGTCACACAGATTACTAATGACATTGCAACTAATTTCTCAACTGTCCGCTCTGCTATTGATGATGCTAAGCGAATACACAAGCTTCATTATGACAAGAGGAGAACTCCTGCACCAAAGTATTCCGTTGGAGATCTAGTTTGGCTCTCCACGAAACATCTGAAGTTAACCACTCCTAAGAAATTGTCGGTCCTCTACATTGGGCCATATCCAATAGATCGTATCATAAATGAGAACGCTATGAGATTACGGTTACCACCTACCATACGTGTACACCCTACCTTCCATGTTTCCTTACTGAAACCGTATCGAGTCCTTAGATCACCTCCTGACCAAGTTCCACTTACACCAGTAACTGTGGACCCTGATACGGAATACGAGGTCCAAGACATATTGGACTCCAGACAGATGAGAGGTACTCTTCAATACCTTGTCAGGTGGAAAGGGTATTCTCCTGACAAAGATTCCTGGGAACCCGCAGCCAACATTTCTGCTCCCCGGTTGATCTCTAGGTTCCATCAGTGAAATCCTGATCGCCCGCATCCATGAGCCGCGGAGCTGCTCCTTGAAGGGGGTGTCATGTCATGTCCCTTTAAATATGGGAGTGTCTATCCTGCTTCAGCCCTATATAACTCCTTACCACACTCTCCTAGTTGCTTAGTATTGGAGTCTTTTGCTATAGGACTGCCTACCTTCTCTGCAAATAGAGTCTGCCTCTGCCTTTTTTGCCTGTCAGTTCCGGAATTCACAGAGCGGTGACATCACACGCCATTCCGCTTCACACAGCAGTAACAGACTGTTCAGCTGCACTGTCTCCCAGACTGCCAGGACTTGCAAGCTCCTAATTCCTGCGGACCCTCTAATAATTACTCAAGTAAGACCTGCTCTTAACATTCACTCTCCTGTGACTCAAATCATAAATGCGCATACCTGACTCTTGTTTATCATATGTAAAAGCAATTGCTAAATCGATCTGAGCCAACTTTAACTAGCTATCTTAATAATGCTCACTAAAGTTAGTTACTTATTATTTAGCCTTTCGCCTGATCTCTTTTTATTGCCAGTGCTACTGAAATTCCAAACTAGTTTGTAAATATATTTTTCTATGTATCCATACTGGGGTTTCTATGTGTTACACTGCTGCAATTGTTTAGTGTTTACTCACAGGTGGCAGCTGTAGTGTAATCACCATTAACCCCTGCTAATAACTGAACTATGATTTCTGGGATTATCTTTTACTCGGATAGTAATTAATGATAATTCCCAGTATTCTTTGAACAACACACACACTATTTTAAGTTTTTCCTTTAAACTCAGCAATTGAGGTTCTTGAAAATAAATTCCTTGCCTTACAGGATACAGCAAGACATAAATCCTGACAGTAGGCTAGGGGGTGTTTTTATTTTTATAGGGCTATTAGATTAGGTGTAATTGTTTTTATTTTTGATAATTTCGTTTACTTTTTTGTAATCTTAGTGGTTTTTATTTTTTGTGATTGTAGTGTTAATTATTTTTGGTAAACAGATTTTTTAAATTCTTTGTAGGATTTTTTTTTTTTTTTAGTTGCATTTAGATTAGATTTTTTAATTTTTTTTGTAGCGTTAGGTTTTTTAAATTTGTAATTTCTATATTTTAATTGGTAGTATTTTTTATTTTATTAAAATAGTAAGGTTAGGTTAATTTATAGTTTAATGTTAGGTTTATATTTATTTCACAGGTAAGTTTTTATTTATTTAAATAGTTATATTGTAATTTAAATTTAAAGTAAGGGAAGTGTTAGGTTTAGGGGTTAATAGTTTAATTTAGTGTTTTGCAATGTGGGCGGCCGGCGGTTTAGGGGTTAATAGGTTTATATAGTGGCGGAGATGTGGGAGGCCGGAGGTTTAGGGGTTAATACATTTATTATAGTGGCGGCGATGTTGGGGAGCGGCAGAATAGGGGTTAATAACTTTTATTAATGTTGGCGATGTCAGGAGCGGCAGATTAGGGGTTAATAACCTTATTTAGGTGACGGCGATGTCAGGGGCAGCAGATTAGGGGTGTTTAGACTTAGGGTTAATGTTAGGGTGTTTAAACATAACTTTTTTTCCCCCATAGACATCAATGGGGTTGCGTTACGGAAATTTTGCATTCCGCGCTTCAGGTGTTAGTTTTTTTTTTTTTAACACTCTCTCCCCATTGATGTCTATGGGGGAAAGCGTGCATGAGCATGTCAAAGCAGCCCTTGGCTTTTGTGTGGTATGGAGATGAACGCCACCATATCACACACAAGGAGGCTTTTCAGTAACTTGTAATGGCAGCCGCTATAGAGGGTGAAATAACGATTGTGTATGCATTTGTAACGGGGAGGGGGGGGGGGGTGGAGGGGCTCCTTTCTTCTGGTCCAATTACTCCTAGACACAGTTCTGGATGCCTTTTTCTAATTGACTTCATAGATAGTGCTGGCATACTGTCTTTTTCTCTTTTGCTGTGTTTTCTTTTTTCTTATTGATTCAAATTTAATATATTTGCCCTCTTGCACCCCTGGATACACAACTCTTAGTTATCCAGGGTTATCTGCTAAACTATCACTAGATTGGGTTTGACCTGGAGTACCAACACGATTGGTACCAGGGGCCGCCATAAGCAGGTAACACTGGGCTTGGGCGGTCCCACTGCCAGGGCAATGGATATAACTAAAAAAAGAGCTAGATAATTCCCACATAAGTAAAAACAAAATGTTTGCATTAAAAGTGTAGGCGATTTTTAAAAGTCATTTACAGTAAATTAGCCCTAATTGTGCAAGTCCAGTAGTTCACCTTATGTAAATTAATTCAAAGAAACGACCGTGAGAGTGGCAGGGGCGGGATGTGAAGCCAAGTGCTGGTGCACTAGAGAGAAGCATTCAGATGTGTTGGGGATATGCAGTCGGTAACTACACACGGGCGTCCTGGTGAGTTGTGTAGCTGTGGGGATATGAGGCATCAGAGGGGATGATCACACTTTTGCAACTTGCAAGACACAGTGCACAAGAAGCATCCATGATCCGATCCAGACAAACAGACAAGGTAAGACAAAGTGCAGAGCTGTATAAGTGTGTAGTAGTACGGAAGGGGGGGCTCTGTAACATCAAAACTGCTGGGCTTTATAAAGCAATAGGGTGCACTTTTATTGAGAACCCCTGTTTAAGTATTAACCCTTTCACTGTAAAAGGGGCTGATGCAGTACCTAACTCAAACAAGCATTTTGGATATACCATTTTTTATAGGGTGTTTGAAGACTTCACATACAAATAAAATAGATTTGGTTATCAGCAGCTTTATGTTATATGAATATATGATTTGGGGAAGCAGTCTATTGCAGTATATTCTGTGCATATATACTACCTCTGTGTCTCTACCCCCCTCTGTCTGCCTCTCTTCCCCCCTCTCTCTCCATCTCTCTCTCTCCATCTCTCTCTCTGGCTCGCACTCTCTCCCCTCCCGCTCTGGCTCGCACTCTCTCCCCTCCCGCTCTGGCTCGCACTCTCTCCCCTCCCGCTCTGGCTCGCACTCTCTCCCCTCCCGCTCTGGCTCGCACTCTCTCCCCTCCCGCTCTGGCTCGCACTCTCTCCCCTCCCGCTCTGGCTCGCACTCTCTCCCCTCCCGCTCTGGCTCGCACTCTCTCCCCTCCCGCTCTGGCTCGCACTCTCTCCCCTCCCGCTCTGGCTCGCACTCTCTCCCCTCCCGCTCTGGCTCGCACTCTCTCCCCTCCCGCTCTGGCTCGCACTCTCTCCCCTCCCGCTCTGGCTCGCACTCTCTCCCCTCCCGCTCTGGCTCGCACTCTCTCCCCTCCTGCTCTGGCTCGCTCTCTCTCCCCTCCCGCTCTGGCTCGCTCTCTCTCCCCTCCCGCTCTGGCTCGCTCTCTCTCCCCTCCCGCTCTGGTTCGCACTCTCTCCCCTCCCGCTCTGGCTCGCACTCTCTCCCCTCCCGCTCTGGCTCGCTCTCTCTCCCCTCCCGCTCTGGCTCGCTCTCTCTTTCCTCCTGCTCTGGCTCGCTCTCTCTCTCTCCTCCCGCTCTCTCTCTCTCCTCCCGCTCTGGCTCGCTCCTCCCGCTCTGGCTCGCTCCTCCCGCTCTGACTCACGCTCTGGCTCGCTCTCTCTCCTCCCGCTCTGGCTCTCTCTCTCTCTCCTCCCGCTCTCTCTCCTCCCGCTCTGGCTCGCTCCTCCCGCTCTGGCTCGCTCCTCCCGCTCTGGCTCGCTCTCTCTCCTCCCGCTCTGGCTCGCTCTCTCTCTTCTCGCTCTGGCTCGCTCTCTCTCCTCCCGCTCTGGCTCGCTCTCTCTCCTCCCGCTCTGGCTCGCTCTCTCTCCTCCCGCTCTGGCTCGCTCTCTCTCCTCCCGCTCTGGCTCGCTCTCTCTCCTCCCGCTCTGGCTCGCTCTCTCTCCTCCCGCTCTGGCTCGCTCTCTCTCCTCCCGCTCTGGCTCGCTCTCTCTCCTCCCGCTCTGGCTCGCTCTCTCTCCTCCCGCTCTGGCTCGCTCTCTCTCCTCCCGCTCTGGCTCGCTCTCTCTCCTCCCACTCTAACGCTGTCTCTCCTCCTGCTCTGGCTCTCTCTCACCCCCCTCTCTGGCTCTCTCTCGCGCCTCTCTGTCTCTCTTTTCCCCTTCTGTCTCTTTTTCTGCCCCCTCTGTCTCTCTCCCATGTCTCTGTCTCTCTCACAAGTCTCGGTCTCGCTCTTCCCCTGTTTCTCTCTCCCCCTCTCTGTGTGTCTCTCTCTCTCCCCCTCTCTGTGTGTCTCTCTCTCTCCCCCTCTGTGTCTCTCTCCCTCCCCCTCTCTGTGTCTCTCTCTCTCCCCCTCTCTGTGTCTCTCTCTCTCCCCCTCTCTGTGTCTCTCTCTCTCCCCCCTCTGTGTGTCTCTCTCTCTCCCCCTCAAACAAGCATTTTGGATATACCATTTTTTATAGGGTGTTTGAAGACTTCACATACAAATAAAATAGATTTGGTTATCAGCAGCTTTATGTTATATGAATATAT